>NW_015546020.1:915245-917102 GCF_001515605.1 Sinocyclocheilus anshuiensis | reverse complement strand
TTAAGAAGAATCGCTTTATGTATCCCCCAATTGTAAGTCGCTTTGGATAAAAGCGTCTGCAAAATGACAATGTATAACTTTTTAATTAATATGTATATATGCTGTTTTATTTTATATTATTATTATTATTATTATTATTGAATACACTAGTATTATTTCAATAGTAATGTTTCTTTATTGATTTGTTTGATTTTTGTCATTTAAATAAAATACAAAAATAAAATATTATTTGAATACCGTAATAATAATTATTATTATATTATATGGTTTTATTTTATATTATTGTTGTTGTTTTTATTATTACTAACCCCAACCCTATTATTATTATTGAGTACATACTGCACTGTATAATAAAAAATGTTATTATATATACTGTTTTATTTTATATTATTATTATTGAATACACTAGTATTATTGTAATCGTAATATATTTCTTGATTGATTTGTTCATTTTTATCATTTAAATAATAAAATAAAATATTTAATATATACACTACCACTCAAAAGTTTAGGATCAGTAAGACTTGTAATGTTTTTAACGAAGTCTCTTCTGCTCATCAAGGCTGCATTTATTTGATCAAAAATACAGAAAAAAACTGTAATCTTGCAAAATGTTATTACAATATAAAATAATGCTTTCTATTTTAATATCCTTTAAAATATAATTTATTTCTGTGATGCAAAGCTGAATTTCCATCAGCCATCACTCCAGTATAAAGTGTCACATGATCCTTAAGAAATCATCCTAATATGTTGATTTTGGGGGGGAAAAAATACTTTCCTCCGTTTTTGTCCTTAGCTGATCACATGCTTGTTTTATGCTCTGGCTAGTTTGTTGTATGTTTTGGATGTCACTTCTCAAGCTTTCTTTGGGGTTTTCGTCCAGGTTAAGGAGGAGCTGTTGGTGGAGGCTCTTACCAAGAGGAAAACGGTGACTGTGAACGACAAGCTGATTCTGCCCTACAGCCACAGCGAGGTGCGCTAGAGCCGTCCGCTTTCATACGCCGCTGTTAGCAGAGCGCCCAGGTGTTTTGTAGATAAACGAGTGTCGTTTTGTGCAGGCGATCACCGCACGAGACTCCATGGCCAAGTCACTGTACAGCGCCCTGTTCGACTGGATTGTCCTGCGCATCAATCACGCGCTGCTTAATAAGAAAGACATGGAGGAGTCCGTTTCGGTAAGATGCTTGAAACTGCAACAATCAGAGTCTGCATTAAGGATGTTCAAGGTCTTACAGTCATGTGGTTTCTCCATTATTTCAGTGTTTATCTATTGGTGTGCTTGATATCTTCGGCTTTGAAGACTTTGAGACCAACAGCTTTGAACAATTCTGCATCAACTATGCCAACGAGCAGCTTCAGTATTACTTCAACCAGCACATTTTTAAACTTGAACAGGTTAGTGGGCTGGTTTGCATGGTCGCAACCTTCAAAAGTCTCCATTTTATGGCAGTTTGATCACAATATGTGGTTCGTCCGCCTGCAGGAGGAGTATCAGGCCGAGGGCATCACCTGGCACAACATCGACTACACCGATAACGTGGGCTGTATTCACCTCATCAGCAAGAAGCCCACTGGACTCCTCTATTTACTTGATGAGGAGAGCAAGTAAGAATTGGTTCATTGCTCTCTGAAATTTTGGAAAGATAAGCACCAATTTTTGTGCTGATGTACATTTCTTTCTTCATAGCTTTCCTCACGCCACTGATAAAACCTTGCTGGCCAAGTTCAAACAGCAGCACCAACAGAACCATTACTTTGTGCCAACTCCAGTGATGGAACCAGCCTTCGTCATCCTCCATTTTGCTGGGAAGGTCAAATACCAGATAAAGGTAATAGCAACTGAGAATATATATA
>NW_015546020.1:903761-913349 GCF_001515605.1 Sinocyclocheilus anshuiensis | reverse complement strand
TTAAGAAGAATCGCTTTATGTATCCCCCAATTGTAAGTCGCTTTGGATAAAAGCGTCTGCAAAATGACAATGTATAACTTTTTAATTAATATGTATATATGCTGTTTTATTTTATATTATTATTATTATTATTATTATTGAATACACTAGTATTATTTCAATAGTAATGTTTCTTTATTGATTTGTTTGATTTTTGTCATTTAAATAAAATACAAAAATAAAATATTATTTGAATACCGTAATAATAATTATTATTATATTATATGGTTTTATTTTATATTATTGTTGTTGTTTTTATTATTACTAACCCCAACCCTATTATTATTATTGAGTACATACTGCACTGTATAATAAAAAATGTTATTATATATACTGTTTTATTTTATATTATTATTATTGAATACACTAGTATTATTGTAATCGTAATATATTTCTTGATTGATTTGTTCATTTTTATCATTTAAATAATAAAATAAAATATTTAATATATACACTACCACTCAAAAGTTTAGGATCAGTAAGACTTGTAATGTTTTTAACGAAGTCTCTTCTGCTCATCAAGGCTGCATTTATTTGATCAAAAATACAGAAAAAAACTGTAATCTTGCAAAATGTTATTACAATATAAAATAATGCTTTCTATTTTAATATCCTTTAAAATATAATTTATTTCTGTGATGCAAAGCTGAATTTCCATCAGCCATCACTCCAGTATAAAGTGTCACATGATCCTTAAGAAATCATCCTAATATGTTGATTTTGGGGGGGAAAAAATACTTTCCTCCGTTTTTGTCCTTAGCTGATCACATGCTTGTTTTATGCTCTGGCTAGTTTGTTGTATGTTTTGGATGTCACTTCTCAAGCTTTCTTTGGGGTTTTCGTCCAGGTTAAGGAGGAGCTGTTGGTGGAGGCTCTTACCAAGAGGAAAACGGTGACTGTGAACGACAAGCTGATTCTGCCCTACAGCCACAGCGAGGTGCGCTAGAGCCGTCCGCTTTCATACGCCGCTGTTAGCAGAGCGCCCAGGTGTTTTGTAGATAAACGAGTGTCGTTTTGTGCAGGCGATCACCGCACGAGACTCCATGGCCAAGTCACTGTACAGCGCCCTGTTCGACTGGATTGTCCTGCGCATCAATCACGCGCTGCTTAATAAGAAAGACATGGAGGAGTCCGTTTCGGTAAGATGCTTGAAACTGCAACAATCAGAGTCTTCATTAAGGATGTTCAAGGTCTTACAGTCATGTGGTTTCTCCATTATTTCAGTGTTTATCTATTGGTGTGCTTGATATCTTCGGCTTTGAAGACTTTGAGACCAACAGCTTTGAACAATTCTGCATCAACTATGCCAACGAGCAGCTTCAGTATTACTTCAACCAGCACATTTTTAAACTTGAACAGGTTAGTGGGCTGGTTTGCATGGTCGCAACCTTCAAAAGTCTCCATTTTATGGCAGTTTGATCACAATATGTGGTTCGTCCGCCTGCAGGAGGAGTATCAGGCCGAGGGCATCACCTGGCACAACATCGACTACACCGATAACGTGGGCTGTATTCACCTCATCAGCAAGAAGCCCACTGGACTCCTCTATTTACTTGATGAGGAGAGCAAGTAAGAATTGGTTCATTGCTCTCTGAAATTTTGGAAAGATAAGCACCAATTTTTGTGCTGATGTACATTTCTTTCTTCATAGCTTTCCTCACGCCACTGATAAAACCTTGCTGGCCAAGTTCAAACAGCAGCACCAACAGTTTGGTGGGTCAGGCCACATAATAAAAACATTATATTGTTGGTGTTTACAAAATGTATTTTGTACTTTAATTCTTATTAAAGTACAAAAGTTATAATAAAAATAATGTACTGTATGTATTACTATAAAATAAATACTATAAAATCAAATCAAAATGATTCCATATAAATTACAAAAAAATATTTTTTTTTATTATTATATTATATATTAATAATTAATATTTAAATGTCTTTAAAACAAAAGACACCTGTTTTGTAGCATGACCCTGCTAATATTCCATTTGTGCATGTAAATTGCCTCCAACAGGATTTCCGTGAGAAGAACACGGATCACATGCATCCGGATATCGTGGCTCTCTTGCGAAGCAGCGACCGAGCATATGTCCGGCAGCTGATTGGGATGGACCCGGGGGCGATGTTCCGATGGGGAATCATCCGCGCCACCATCCGTGCATTGGCCGCCTTCAACGAGGCCGGCCGCCGCTGGGCAGCCAAGACTGCGGGTAACCCATGGAGCATTATGCATTACTTTCAGATTAGTCCAAAACTTTGGATTTTCAGAGACTAAGAAGGTGTTATTTATAGCTTGCATGTAAGAAAGCTGCATGGTGACGCAAACAGTCTTATTTAGAAGGATTTCAGAATGATTCAACTAAGAAGGGATAATAAAAATAAGTGAGTAAGGTTGTTTGCGAGACGTTTTGGGTGGGGTGTTGAAATCATGCTGTCAACCCTGTTTGTGTTTGTGTGTTGACATACAGGTGTGGTCCGACCGAACTCCAGAGTTCCTCTAGGAGAGCTGCAGAGATCCAACGTTCCCATTGAGAGGATGTACCGGTAAGCTTTGGACTAGAAGAGAGAGAGAGAGAGAGGGAGAGGAAGTGTTGTGAGGAACTTGATCTCTTCCAGTCCTTTCGTTGCCTTTGTGTGGCAGGTGATCATGTGACCGTGCTCTCTCCACAAAGGCACATTGCAGGCCGATTTCTCACAGTAATCTCATGCGCCCGGTCACATTTATGCCAATACAAAATATAATAGCATCTATAATGAAAAACATGACCAGGTCATATTTCATCTCAAAATCCAAAGAAAAAAACAGGAAATATCAACATAATAAAATAGCATCATAATAAGTAGACAATGCAAGAAAAATAAAAATTTTATTTATTTAAATACCACTATATTAATCATTTCATGTGAATCACAATCAATTGTAGACAATACAACAAATCCAATTTAAAATGAAAATTGGGTGGGATGTGCTTAATTGTCACGAAAATATCATAGTATCGTTGTTTCATGGTCTGTAAATTTTATGCAAAATGTAATTTCTTACATTTTTTCTTTTTATTTTGTGGTGACATGACCAGGACATGTCTATGAGAGATTAGAAAGAATGATCACGTTCATAAATGTAGTTGTTCCTGCAATGTCCCTGTGCTTTTCCTCTGGTGTTTGTCAAGGGTTTCCCCTCAGTTACTGACCTGTGATCAGTTTCACTAAAGTTTAACCCATACGGTCAATGGTGCTGATCTATGACCAGCTTTATTGACCGCCCTCGAGTGACTGTGTGTGTGTGTGTGTGTGTGGTGTTTATTTTCTACAGCCATGCTCCTATGCTTGATTTCTCCTTTGATCATTCAGAGGAGCGCCCTCTAGAGGCTTTTGAGGACATCTTTGCTAGTTATGAGAGTAAGAAGTAAGTGGACTTGAGCAGAACATTGAGGTCAGACAGTGAGAGCTTGGCAGCTTGGGAAGGCTGGGTTTCCGGTGTTCTGAGCAAACTCAAATACCACATTATGATGTTTGCAGAATCTAGAAGCTAGCTCTTTTCTCTCTTTATGTGATCAAAGGGCAAGCCAGAGTTTGTATTTAACCTGGTTTGTTCAAAGAAATCCGCAATCCACAACATGCACTCATAAATCCCAGTTGGGACCTTGTGAGGTTTATTACCTCTAAGTACTCCCAAGTGGGATGGAAACCATAAAGAGTCCTTTTATGGAGTTTATTATGGAAGCGAGTTCACTTCCTGGTTTGTTGACGCGCTATTAGCAGTGCGTTCCCAGCCCCCAGTGCCAATCCTACCTGTTTGACCTCCCGTTGTTCTGATCTGAGTGGTAAGTGAACCAATGCATGAGTCCAGGCCTTTGCTGAGTGGGGTGCCGACCCCCGTTTTAACACCCCGTCAGGTCAAAACCAGAGTAACAACAGCATGGATTTACCACTGAAGCTTGAAGGAATAGTTCACCAAGTTAAAGACCTTTTCGAATTTAACACACTTGCCTGCATTTGTTCATTGTACGGGATTCCTTTTTGTGGTGGAGGGTGTTTCCCTGGCCAAAAGCCGGTTAACAACATTGGTGTTGGGTTCCTGTACTTTCCCTTCCCCGTTCAACTTACCTCACTCCCTCTGTCTCCTCCCCCTACCATTTCACCGGGCTGAATCAGGGACATGCATGCCCAAATCATCAACTCCATTAAGGACTTGCAGTTGGATGGAGAAGATCCACGTAAGCTGCTGCAGTCCTGGGGTCGCCTGCGGTTCCCGCGCCACGTCCTCCAGTGAGTTTGACCGCTGACTCCCCTCTGGCTCGGAATGGATGGGTCCACCTTGCTGACCCTTCATGCCTTGACATCATTGGTTGGCATCGAAGCCAATGCATGAGGCCCTTTGCTAAGCTTAGTTCTGAAACGTTCCCTACTCCCAAACTTTGCCAAATATGCACTGTTATTTATCGGCTCGCCCTGTGATTTACTGTTTAACCCCAACCGCCCTTTTAACCCTGCACTAATAATATCCATCTAACAAGTATGCCAATTTATTTTTAGATGGCGCCCCAGTGGTGTATGTTAGAGGAATGCAGAGTTTATGAGCTGAAAGCAGTGTGATCTTCATTAGCGCGTGCGCTAAGAATGGTATCCACATGCTAGCATGCTGCATGAACTTATACAAGACCAACCCATTGAGTCTGTAATGTTTTATGAGCTTCAGAATCATTGCTTATAAACACCACAGACATTGAATACACTTGAATTATAAACTTGTCCTCTTATAACTGTCGTTCACCCTAAAGTAGGAATGCCGTAGATTAGTTCTGTCAATAAAAATGTCCATCATTCCTCACTTCCATGATGTTTTTATCTTCCCCGAAACCATCTTCTCTGTTATAGTGTCTACATGCTAGATTTAACCCCAGAGAACTCTGGGAATCCATGCATTTCAATGGGGATGTTAGACAAATGACTGGAAACGAATGTAGCTTTTTCCACACCATTCCGTAAACAAATCTTGTGCGGCGTTCTCCGTAAAATGCTTCTCATTGCACAGGTTTCCTTACTCGCGTCGCACAAGCCAAAGCATGACTCACTCTACTAACACGTCGTATCCCTTCGCTTCTTATCTCAACAAACCATCAACCCTCCTCTTCCTCCTTCCCTACAGGAAAAACAAGAACCCCAAGACCAGGCAACTCATTCCCAAGGTAAAGCTCTCGCTTGCTGAAATGATCTAACTGCATATTTAAATGAATGCTGTCTAGGGGTTTGTTTGACTTTCAAGATGCTGCTTACGGTATTGGTAGCGTCAGTTTGTTATGTTTAACATCAACATGGTCAAGATAGTTGGGTTAGAAGATGCAAATCAACCCTGCCTTTGCAAAAATGTTGGCATGCAAACAGAAAACCATAGCCTACTCTTTTTAGAAACTCAAAGATAGCTTAATTTATAATTCTTGTGTCCTGCTTAGACACTGTGCAATTGAAGGTTGTTTAAGGTTCCAGGCCAAATTTCAGCTTGGTGTGTTAATATAGAATTACCACCATAAAAGCATGTAACCAGCGTAATTTGAACAATGACAGTTATTCAGTGATATCTTGGGTAGTAGCAACATTTTAAGTGTGGCAATCCAAAAAAAATCACTTACAGCACCTTTAACTTGTTAGCATTTGCAGCATAGCTGGTACATTTCCATCACCATTGGTTAAAGTGTAAAGCTTAGCCACGATTGTTTATGACTTTCCGTTACATGTGCGGTGCTGGGTAAATGTTTTGAAGACTCTACTGCTGTAGCTCTGGCTGGAATGAGATTTTCCATGTCGTCATGTATCCATGGCATTCATATAAGTCTTTCTGTGTGAGAGATTGACTTTCTGTTTTTGTGTGTTTGGGCAGAACCTGTTGGACACTCGCTCGCTGAAATTTGTAGTGGGCCTCCATGACCGCACCACCAAGTCTTTACTTCATCTGCACAAGAAGAAACGTCCTCCCAGCATCAGTGCCCAGTTTCAAGTAAAAAAAAACTATATTAGATTAGCATGGCTGTTCGTGCCAATTTGGTGGTTCTGACTAAAAACAAACACTCTGTTCCAGAACCTAGTGAAGGCATTGTAAGGCATCATAATCACTAAGCTGTTCCAAAAGATACATTTCATTTCATATATTTCATCAAGTATATTTCATTCAGTGCTTAAAATTTTTGATACAACTGTTCAGTCTCAATAGAAAAAGATTATTTTAGCCAATATTTGTTTTTTGGTTTTTTTTCACGCTTAGTTACGTGCTGTTAGCTTGACGACATTGCTAAAATCAAACTATTGTGGCATGTGCTCTGCATGAGAAGAGCTATTTGTGCAGCAGAATAGAATAGAAGAAGCTGCTTTTATAGGCAGTAGACTGAAAGGAATAACAGAAATCTCACTAGGTTTTGGAACAGTTAAAAACTATATTTTAAGCACTAATATTTCAAATGTTAGGATCAGAGAATGCTAAGCATATTATCCTCCAGAGGATCTAATGGGCCAAAGGCATCATTTGTGGTTTTCAACTTGTCTTCCACTCAATATTATGATCTTTCTCCATATTGCAGGCGTCTCTTAGTAAGCTTCTGGAGACGCTGGGGAGGGCGGAACCATTCTTCATCCGATGCCTCCGCTCTAATGCTGAGAAGGTGCAAATGAAATGTCCTTGTTCACCCTATTCAAGTTGATCTTGATTTTAAGTCCATCAATCTTTATTTACTTTTCATGTACATTCCTGGTCTTATTTTAAACGGTTAATCTGTGCACAAAATCTTTTATATTTTTTTTAAATATATATATATTTTTATATATCTTTTTTTTTTTTTGTATTTTCTCTTTGACATTCAGAAGGAAATGTGTTTTGATGAGGCGCTCATTGTCCAGCAGCTGCGGTACACGGGAATGTTGGAAACAGTGCGCATAAGACGGTCAGGCTATGGAGCCAAATACACCTTTCAGGTAACCCATATATTTGACCTAGTGATTGGAACAAATTTATAAACCTAAAAATTAAACTAAGTGTATAACTTGCTTGTCCGAAAAAAAAACAACAAAGCTGGTTTTCTGAATTACAGGAGTTTACAGAGCAGTTTCGTGTATTGCTACCAAAGAATGCTGTGTCCCTGGAGGACATATCATCTCTATTGCACAGGCTTGGCTTTCACCACACTACCTACCAGATTGGGAAAACCAAGGTCAGCATTTTTCCTAGGAACCCTAAAGGGTTTAATTGACAACTTTTCTAGTTTTGGAATTTTAACTTCATGTCTGGCATTGTTTCTTTTCTACAGGTGTATCTCAAAGAACTCGAAAGGCAAAAGCTTCAGGACATCCTCCACAAGGATGTTATGCGCAAAATCATTTTCTTGCAGCATTGGTTTAGAGCTAAAATAGAGAGGATGGAATTTGTTAGAATGAGAGAGGCAGCCATCTTGATCCAGGTATATCAAAATTGGTTTTGTGTTTGGCCAGTATTCTTGCAGTTGTCTTGTGTTTGACCAGTCTGCACTTGTCTAATATTTGATTGGCTTTGTCTGCAGCGCTCATGGCGTAGGTTCCGCAAAGAGAAGTTCTACCAAGCGGCGGTTTTGATCCAATCAGCATGGCGAGGTTCCAAACAGAGAGCTGAATATCAAAAAACACGAGCATCCGTCACAAAAATGCAGGCACTTGCAAGAGGGCATTCGGCTCGCAAACGGTATAGACCTCACACAAGTCAGCACAAATTTGAAATTAAATGTATTTACTTTCTTAATACACAATCTTGGCTTATCGAGCATGATTTAGTAAGTTTTGGATTTGGACTTGTTAGGTACTACTCACTAAAGGAAGAAAAGAGGAAAAGAGAGGAAGAGGAAGCTCTGAGAAGAAAAGCGGAGGAGGAAGCAGCTCGACGAGCTAAGGAAGCTGAACAGGCCGCTAGGCGAGCTAAAGAGGCTGAGGAGGCAGCCAGACGACTCCGAGAGGAAGAAGAGGCAGCCAGGCGTGCCAGAGAGGGAGAGGAAGCAGCTAGAAGACAGAAAGAGCAAGAGGAAAGGGCAGCTCTGCTTGCTTTAGAGGAGAAGACGCTACTACAACAACCACCGGCACCAGGCAAGCAGTCTGACGATGTGGAGACACTAGTGCTGGAGCGCAATATGGCTCCCGTGGATGTTGAGATTGAAAGTAAGGGCAGGGCCCAAGTTGATGTTTCAAAAGACCTAAGTCATTCTGAGAAGGTTCCTCAAGTGGAGGCTGGTATTCACCCTGAGGTTAAAGAACACCAGAAGCAAAAGGAAAATGAATCTTCTGCACATCCCAGAGAGGAAGGTACACAAGCTAAACCCATGTCTCCTGAAATCCCAAGTGGACAAAGCCAAAACAGAGCTCCTCCACTCTCCAAGCTGCCAGTATCCAGAAGTCAGGAGAAACGTGAGCTTAGGAGACAACGGGGCCTAGAGCACAACCAGAGAGAAAGTGAGAGAGCAGCTTCAACCGGAAACGACGATACTTCCTTCAAGAGCAAAACTCTAGAGAGACCAGGGAAAGTAAACAGCAAGTTGAAGGAGCGGTCTGACAGCAAAGAGTTGGATCAGTATACCTTTGTGGCTTGGAAAATAGACAAGGTGAAGAGGGATGCCAAAGATGTCCCACCTGAACTTGTTCGACCTTCCACCTTACCTTTAGATATCCCTACTTCAGGACCTGAAAGAAACGGCTACACAGACCCGTCCATCGCCGCTCAACCTGCTCTTGCCAAAGAAGAGGCCAACAGGAAAAAAGAACCAACAAGAAGCAGCACTCAGCCAGAAAACCTCATGGCAGGACCCTGCAGTCTGGAGGACAGGAACATCAAAACTCTCCAGTATGGTTTCTTATCTTCTCATTCTTGTATATCTTTCTTCATCTCCTTATATGATTCTGACAATATCTTCTATCTGGTTTTCCCAACTTTACCAGAATTCGTGGGATCTCCATGTCACTAGACGATGTGTCCAAAATAGGTTTGGGCGGTTCATCACAGGTAATGTTGACTTGATTTAACTAGTTAACACGATGGTAAACATGAAGGAATACATTGATTTTTGAACCTTGAAGTTTATGTTTGACTGGTTAAAGGGGTCATATGACGTTGCTAAAAAGAACATAATTTTGTTTATTTGGTGTAATGCAATGTTTATGCGGTTTAAGGTAAAAAAAAAACATTTTCCACATTCTGTACATTATTGTTGCTCCTCTATTACGCGTCGATCGTTCTGAAAAGCGCGGTGTAGTCAGATTGGCCGGCTATCCGGTGCATTGTGATTGGCCGAATACCTCAAGCATGTGACTGAAATGTTACGCCCCTTACCAGGTTCAAGAAACTTTCCTCCATAAAATGCACTGCACACGCTCGAATATTTGGGTTGTACTGTTCTGGAACAGTGTTGTAAATAAAACTTAACCACTGATTTCTAGTTGTATCCTCTTTTGGAAGGCAAAACAAAGTAGTTTGGCTAGGGCTGCACGATTAATCGAATGCGATTGTCATGCGCATTTTGTTAAAAAAGCCGGTTCTGTAATCAG
>NW_015546020.1:878004-903332 GCF_001515605.1 Sinocyclocheilus anshuiensis | reverse complement strand
GGAGATTTACTGCTGATCACAGAACCGTGCTTCACTGAAAGATACGCATGACAATCGCAGCTTCTGTCGAATCGCAATCTCGATTCCATTTCGATTTATCGTGCAGCTCTAAGTTTGGCTTTCGCAACGAAACAGCGTCTGGTGGCGGCGGCAAAACAAATACTACAGCGAGAATAAAAGTTACGCCTTCTTTGTCTGCGTATACATTTGGGCACAAAACGCAGCATAATTTTCATTTTGCGGTGAACTAACCCTTTAACACTACAAAGACAAAGGAAAACATGAAAGCGCATCATATGACCCCTTTAAGTTCCACTGTAAGCTTCCCATTTGTATGCAACCAGATAATCTGCTGTTCTCATTACATTTGGTAAATTAGGATTATAATTTAAACAATCGCTTGAGTTTAAGTGATCATGGTTCTCTGGCTGATTCAGGGCAAAGCTCGTCAAAGACGCAGGCCACGGCTCGCCCTTGCACGTATATGTTTGCCCATTAAAAGTGTTGAAATGGAGGATGCAGAGTACTGGACTTATCCTTTGCCCACCACGAGTCCATTAGAGGTGGTATATTACAGCCTGAAATTAGATGCTGTCCTGGGATCTGTGGTGTGGGGGCTGTTGGTGGATTAACCGCTTGGAATCCTGGTGGATTAACTTGTGCTAAGGAAAAATAAATTATACTGGTGCAGAGTGAAGGCCTTTAGTCTGTTTGTTATCCAGTATGCACAGTTTTCAGACACTTTTGCAAAATTTCAAATACTGTGCTGTACTGACCTATTGTCATGCCAACACAGTACAGTAGAACTTGATCTGATAGGCTAAAACTTCCTTCACTGTGAATTCTGAAAGCTCAATGGCCTTTAAAACTGGACTTGCGGGATAACAAACTGAAATCTCAAAATGCAATGTTAGACAATTTCAGACTCTGGTTTATTTCTTTCCAACCATTCTTGACTCTTTTTCCAAGTAATTAATCGTCATACTTTTTAATTACTCAGTTTGGGATAAATAAAGTGAAGCATTTACCCACTTCAGCTTCCTTTAAGGTGTTATCTACACAGGAAGAAGGAATTTTCTCCTTGACAGTGTGGCAGGCTACTCATTATGCCATTATCTAATCAGCAGAAACGGTTATGTTTCTGTACACTATACTGTGCTGCATAAAACTAAGACATTTGCTGTGCTCATACATTTTTGTGTAGACACAGTCCAGCACTGAGGTTGGTCCTGAAAGAGCGAAGGTCAGCACACTGAAGGAAAAAGTTCATGACAGCCACAGCCTGCAAGATGTATCACCTGTCCAGCCGTCGACCCCAGAGAGGTACAGTCCCACCTACCAGTATTACCAGTTTAGCTACCTTCTGGTGTTGTCAAACCGTTGCTTAGCCAAGACAGAACAGATTGTAGAAGAGAGCAGTTTATTCTAAGATCCTCTACAGCATCCCTTGAGAATGTCATGTTAAATGCATTGTCTTATGACTTGCCCATTTCTCAATGCAACAATATGTGAAATTGAGCATGGCTACAAATTTACTTTCACATATTTGTTTCATGCCTTTGCTTTATCTGCAAGTCTTTCTCAAAAGTAAAGAGCTTTTTTACTCATGCAAAAAATGATGCAGATGCAGATAAATGTCTTATCTGTATTAGAATGTGGTCACACAGGAAATCTGACTCACTGGTACTCGTGGGAAAATACGGCCCCTGGCTTACCTCAGCAGTGCCGACTCATACGTCTGACTCCTGGCATAGGTTACAGACTCCCTTATATAGATGCAAAGCATCTGCAATGAGAAAAGGGAGAATCCTGAAATTCCGTAATCTGTGTGGAGGTGTGCGATCTCAATGTTTTGATGGTGAAATCCTTTGCCTAAAGGGACCTCCCAGCATGCTGTTAGGATATTATTAATAATAAAATGCAAAACTTGCTACAACTAACTTTATGCAATGGTGCATTTTTGTTCAACAGGACAACAGGGTTTTTCAGAAAGATTCTGAAGAAGCGTCCCCATAAAGAAGCTCAGACCCCGGAAGATGGAGATCTGAGCCTAGCTTCCTTTTTGGATCAAAAAGAAGGTACATTCTGCAAAGACAGCATCCGATTCTTTTAGATCGTCATACTTTTCCTCCATTTATTGTTTTTTTGTGTTTTTTGATAGCAACTTCTCCATCACGCTCGCACAATTCAAAGCCTCATGCGAGTCGACCCGCTCGGACGGCCAGCATCATGATCAGTCACTCAACAACTTGGGCCTCTGAGCAGTGCAACTCCTCGCTGAACCGTGTGATCACCAATGCGAATGAGCTACGCCACCTTGACGAATTCCTGGGCAATCAGGTCTAAAGAATAGATAGGACTGCAAGATGTTTAACTTTTTTGAGTTGATTGTGTGGTTATGCATAGTTGTGCAATCAATTGATGAGTGATTGAAGAGTGTTAAGTCGTGTTTATAATGTATACTATTTCTGACAAGCTTTGCATTCTCTCAGACTTATTCTTTCTCTTGTGTGGTGTAGGTGAATGATCTGCGCTCAAGGGGAAAGCAGCTTTCAGGAACAGAACACATCTTCATTACTGCCACTATGCAGTTCAGAGAAAACATCAAGGGGATGTACTCATTCTCTGTAAGTAGAGCTAATACAACACTCCCTAAAACTACAACCCAAACACTACAGTATAGACCAACTATGCCATGTCCTATCTGTGATGCCATAACATGAATTTGTTGGTTTGCTAGGTCAAGATGTATTATGGGCATTAAAAGAAACTTGTAGTTCATGTTATTAATTTCTTCTTCTTCACCAACAGAAGCCACAAATTGGGTATAAGGCTTTGATGAAGAGCTACCACAATAAAGTGATCAGTCTAGCTGGAGAAAAGCAGAAAGGTGAGGTACCACTGGTGGTCAATCTCTTCCAGTCAGTTCTGGATGGCTTCATTAGAGCGGAGATCAAAAAAGAAGAGGCCGAACCAGCCAAGGTGAAAGTTCATGCATGGCCTGTTACCCTCTAGACTTTCATTATCTGATTTAAGTGGTAGTTGTTATTTATCATTTGAATGCTTGTTATCCTTTTGACTTACCTTGGATAAACTCTGTCTCAGCCCCCCAAAGGTCGTAAGATGAGAAGGAAGAAGGATAAGGGCGTAAGTATCCTTTCATATTGACTCTGCTTTGTGAATTGTGAAGAAATCTAAGCATTTTGTCTGAATTTAGTTGGAGAATCCATTGGACCATGTGTTTACGCACTACCAAGTCAACATCATGCAGTCTTGTGATCAGTGCACCTCCTACATCTGGGGAATGGAGAAGGCCTACATGTGCAGTTGTGAGTATCTCTGATACGTGCCCTATGGATTTGCCTTCATTCAGGCTGAGAACATTGTATGATGAGTCATTTCTGTTTCAGATTGCAAAATGGTTTGCCATAAGAAGTGCATTTGTAAAATCGTCATAGACTGCTCTACTTTCTGCTCTAAGAAGGTAAGAATCCAATCTTCTAAGCATTTTGGAGAAGCAGTCATTTCGAAATCTTGTTCAATTGGTCGACCTTTGTGTGCTGTGGGTCTAGTGTGATGATGAGCCAGGATCACAACACTTTGGTGTTCGTGTGTGCCACCTGGTCAACAACAAGACCCCTGTGCCAATTGTTCTGGAGATAATGCTGGAACACGTGGAAATGAATGGCCTGTACACCGAGGGCATTTACAGGAAGTCCGGCTCAGCCAATCGCATGAAGGAGCTACACCAGCTGTTGGAAGCAGGTGAGCTATCATGGATATTACCAGAACTCAATGGCACATTGGGAAGACGACCTCTTTGTAGTCTCACAGAGTCATATTTTGGACTTTTTTTGTAGCTTATCCTGCCCACTCTGATAAATACCCTCTGTTAAATAACCCTGTTTAATGACTGCATGTTTGTTTAGGCCCAGAGAATGTTTGTCTTGAGGATTACCCCATCCATGCTGTCACTGGCCTGGTCAAACAGTGGCTAAGGGAGTTGCCTGAACCTCTCATGACCTTCACGCACTACAACGACTTCCTCCGTGCAATAGGTTGGTCCCCACAACACCCTTCTGCTGTCCTTTTGGTAGCCCTTAGACATGCTATAACTCTTTTGTTGTCTTTCATAGAACTGCCTGAGAAGCAAGAGCAATTGCAAGCCATTTACAAAGTTTTGGAACAGCTTCCAGCGGCCAACTTCAACACCTTGGAGAGACTTGTTTTCCATCTTGTCAGGTACAGATGAGTACATGCAGTCCGTAACAAATGCTGTTAGTGCAAAACCATGTAGCCGTCAAGGTAACGATCTGGTATCATTTCAGGGTTGCAAAGGAGGAGAAGAGCAATCGGATGACACCAAACTCTCTGGCCATTGTTTTTGCCCCCTGCATTCTCCGTTGTCCGGATAGCGCCGACCCGCTCATGAGCATGAAAGACATCGCCAAAACCACCATGTAAGGGCTTCATATCCACACTGCAAGTTAGAGAGTGTTGTTAAGAACAGTGTGTTGTTTTAAAGTGAATGAAGTCTCAAGACTGAAACTTTACTTTGCTCAGTTGTGTGGAGATGCTACTTAACGAACAAATCCGGAGATACAATGAGAGAATGGAGGAGATCGAGCAGCTGGAATACGCTGAGGCACTGGCTGTCAATCAACTCAAGCTAAAAAGACAAAACACGGTACACTCAACCTACCTGTCCTTTAGCAGAAAGTCTTCTAGCATTGCTGTATCATTATTTGAAAGTGGTTTGTTTCCAGATGCAAATGTCCATATTTTGCCCAATGAACAATCAACAGTCCGCAACTTTCTACAAGGCACCTACAGAGAGTAATTTTCGCTACACTTTTTTTGCTTCTCGTTTTTATGTCTCTGTAGTGCTGGCATTTACCTCTCAGATTTATCACTCCTTACAAAGAAGTGGCGGTACGTATATCCCTGTGGTATTGTGAACCCCAGTAGTTTGGCATGTTCATGCATGCAGTGTACAAGTCATGCCTTACTAATACTAACTCAAACCACTGCATGTGTTATTTTAGATCTGTAGACATTTAGACCTGTAGACAAGGGTGTCGGGTGGATGTCGGTGTAGATGTGTGCTGGTTTTGGGTGGTCATTGCAGTGAATGGCATGAATTTCAAAGCTACGCAAAGTAAATTGCTGAATATTAAACAATAGGGGCATTCTGTGATGATGTTTTTTTGTTTATATGAATACAGACTATAATGCAGAAAGATAAGCAGTCAGGTTTGACTGTTAACCTTTGTATTTGATTTCTACAAACCTTTGAAACTCATGCCATGGCAACTTACAGACTTTAATTGTGTTTAGTTCCGCAATGAAATATAACATCCATCCAAGTGGTTGAAATTCTTTCCCAGTAGACCTTTTCTCTTCCTCCAGACTTGACTCATCTTTGAAACATCTCTAGCACTCCTCAGTTTCACTCCACAAGGGATCGTTGTGCCACACTTGAAGAATTATAACTTCCCCCTTTTTACTTCATAGACTAACCACATGGGGGCAGACTTGAGTCCAATGAAAATGTTTAGTACTGTAGTCCCTTCACTGAAGAACCTCCTGTCTTTCTGTGCTTCCTTTTTTGTGGCAACACGGGAAAAAGCTTGGATCTGTCGATCTCCTCTTGAGTTGAAGTTTGTATCTGTTTGGACTCTAGGTTCGGGAGAAGCCAGCTTCCGACCTTTGTGCTGTACCTGAGAATGAGCCCCTGGATTCAGATACAGAAGCTGAGCGAAGCCTGATGGAGCGGATCGAGTCCATCAAGCAAGAAAAGTATGTAAATGTAGAAGAAATCTCACAAGTAGTCTTGCATGACTCTTGAACGCCTTTTTCTGGTTTATGTTCCAGAGAGGACCTTGCCTGCAGGCTACCTGAACTAGAACAGCCCGGTTCTGACCAGGAGAACCTGGACTCGGAGGCATCTGTCAGCTCTGAGAGCCTTTTGGACGAGCGAGCGGTCTGTTCAGACACGGAAGGTCAGTATTAAGGTACGGACTCCCTTTGTTTTGGACCAGTCCTTTGTTTTTCCTCTGCAGTAGTCACCCATGTGTGGGTCCTGTCCTTGTTGTGTGTGGTGCAGGTCTGGATGGGATGCTCCTGGCGCATTTAAAGAGGGTGGCGGTGCCATCCGCTCTGTAGCAGGTTGTGATCTCATCTAACCCAAGTGTTTATGTGCATGTTAGCGGTGATGGAATAAGACACTGCATGTTGCCTTTCTTTTACGACTGTTGGTGGCATGTCTTGGGTTCTGCTTTGGGCTTTCTTCTGCTTTGGGGGTTGATTGGTTCTGTTTCCCTATTGTAGGACAAACAGTCGTAGTGCCAAGATTATCCAAACCAGCTTGCCTTCCTAAGTCTGTCGCCCTGGCCCAAGGAGGCAGCACATGGGCTGACGGCTGCTCTCTTCCTTCACTGTCTTCTCCCAGGCTTCAGCTCCAGCGTCGCTGCCCTATCATCCCCAAAACGGTCAAGTTGCCCCTAGGAGTCCTGTGCCACCCGGCTGTACAGTCCCTCCCTCCCCGCAAAGCCCAGTCCCTCACCCTCGTCCAGCGGCGCGAGCAACCCGGCCGCCGCAAAGACAGCATCCAGTCTCTCTACATCGCCGCTGGAACAGATCTCCTCTTCCCGTCCTCACCTACAGCCTCAGACACCTCCAGCGCACAGGAGCTCCAGACCTCCTCACGACGTTTCTCAGACCCGGACATTGCTTTCGTAAAGGATGAGGTTTGAGTTGCAAAGCTGCCTGCGCTCAAAAGAACAATTCGATTGCTTGCCCCGGTCATAGTGACTGATAAAGAGAATTGTCTCACCTAGCACTTTTCCATATTAATAATAAATTGGATTTTTAAAGAGACTTTTTTTAAGACTCAGATTTGTGTGGCATTTACACGTTGACGTGTCAATGCTTGATGCTTGATTTTTATTTTTTTTTTAGCATCAAGAAAACAGTCTTGCACCTTTGTGTCTTTAACGAAGAGGAAAAAACTAATTCAACCATGAGGAGTGATCCCTCGGTGGTGTTTTGTGGACAGAGTTATTTGTACACCCAAGGCTTCGTTCATCTTAAATGGACTTTAAAGCTGTAGATCCTCCTTCAATTCCTGCACAAGAACTCAATGGACAAGTTTTGACTAGAAGGGGGAAGGATGCAGCACTAGCCACTTTCCTCTTGGACCAGAATGCCATAACCGAATGCAATTTTCCAGAATAACTCTTTTTTTTCATTTTGATAAACAATATGAGACTTTGGATCTGCGTGGATGTCTATTCAGAATAGCTTTGTGTAGGACTAAATACAGTTAGTGGCCAAGCCATTGTGTTTAATACTAAAGTGAAGAGTTACAAATGCTGTTGAATGAAAAGTATGGAAAGAATGCCGGCTGGATGTCTATGATGTAAATTACGTTTTGCATCACGAGGACTGTATGTGCCTACAGGTATCGCTATTTTTGAGTCCTCAGTGATGTTTTTTGCATTTAATGGAGAAATGAAACTAATTCTTTTCCTACAATACAGTTTGTACTGGCCGCAGACCTGTGTGCTTTTCCTGATTCTTACCCATAATTCTTTGTGGCTTCCCTTTTGCTCCGGAGGTACCACCGACCATCTACTCTTGCTCTTCTTGTTCTACAATAAATACGTCCAGAAAGGCCTGTTCACATAAAATGCAGAATGAATCCAGATAAAGGAATTAGGAGGTGCAGAGTCCTTCCCAGCCTTGTTCCTGTACCATGGCCTCTTATTTGATCTGCCGTGTATTTGATTTATAGTCGTTCTGTGGGGAAAAAAATAGAAGTATAAAAATTAGAAGTAAATGCACATAAAACTATTAGTTAATATGCGGTGACCAAAATATGTGCATTTTCTGGCATGCAAAAATATAACACTGTAGAACATGTTGGACTATTTAGAACTACTGTGATGATTACAAGCACACAGAAACTCAAAATGTATAATATTAGGAGTTATTACAACACACCTTTGACCACCAGTTGTGTACTGTGATCAATTCCCAGAGCTGGGACAAAACAGAGGTACGTTCCTCCATCAGAGAGCTGAAGATCGGTGAGTTTGAGAAAGACACGGCCCCTCTTAAGCTCCTCAGGTAAAACTTCTGCTCTGTTCTTGTACGCTGGGTCCTGTTCCTTTATAGAAACTTTTCCGTGGATAATATCATAAACATTCCTGGTGTCGTTGTGTCTCCAGTGGACTGTCAGTTGTTTTTTTCAAGTTCAATACGTCTGTGACTGCACTTCAAGATGACAGAGTCTCCTTCAGTGCCTTCATGCAGGGAGGCTAGAAAACAATACTTTTCTTAGCGTTACGTAACTTTAATTATTAACTATTGACTATTACAGTGAGGTCCAAAAGTTTCAGACAGCGTTGAAAATCTGATTTGTTGTTAATAAATCTAAGAAAATGAGTGCTGTTGATTGTGACTCTTTGTACAGAGTCAGAAAGTCATTGAAGATGCTCAGTTTCATGTATCTATTTAAACTTGAACTAAGACTGTTTAGCTGATAGTTTGCAATGAAAAATGTAAAAAAGCATAAATTACAATGTAAAATAATTTTCACTAGTGATCTCAAACCTTTGGACAGTCTTTGCTCTGTTCTTACCTGAACCTGTTAACAGTACGAACACATAAATGAAACAGCATCTGTAAACCATGAAGAAAAATTATGCTGGGAGACAAAAACAACAACAAAATGTAATACTATCCTGTCAGCATGCAACAAAAGTGAAGCTTACTTTCAAATCCATCACATAGTCACTGTTGTCAACTAATTTTTTAAAGGGGTCATATGATGCTTTTTTAAAGATCATTATTTTGTGTATTTGGTGTAACAGAATATGTTGACATGCTTTAATGTTCAAAAAACACATTATTTTTCAAATACTGTACATTATTGTAGGTCCTCTATGCCCCGCCTCTCTCAGACGCTTCGTTTTCTACAAAGTCCCTCCTTCCGACAAGCGCAGTCTGCTCTGATTGGCCAGCTGACCCAGTGCATTGAGCTTGTAACACTCCAAAGAGAAAGGAAAACTTGAAATCGCATCATATGACCCCTTTAAGGGAAGTTGCTAACAGTTTGTTGCTAAAAGTTGCTAAATGACATTGTGCCATTACATAACCATGAAGCAAAACTGTGTCCTTGCATAGAATACACAAATAGACTACTCCAATTGACTGGCCATCTCTTGTTTTCTAAGCATTTATTAAAAAAAAAAAAAAAAAACTTTGTGTCAGATTCCAAACAGTGCCTTCAGATTAAATTTATGCATGTACATAGAATACAGAATACACAAATAGACTACTCCAATTGACTGGCCATCTCTTGTTTTCTAAGCATTTATTAAAAAAAAAAAAAAAAGACTAGACATCTCATCAAAAATATGATTTGAAATAGCCTGTTAATTTAGATTTGTAAAATTAATATAAACACCACATTTTTATGATTTGATATTTGTCTTTTTAAATACAACATTAAATTATTGAACAGTTACACATTTTTGAACAATTACAGTTTAATTTCTAACTGATCAACAATTATAGGTTAAGCTTATAACAGGGTTCGTACAAACTAACGTGAGATAGTTGTAACACACGTGGTTTAAAGGTCCCATGGCATGAAAATGTCACTTTATGAGGTTTTTTAACATTAATATGAGTTCCCCTAGCCTGCCTATGGTCCCCCAGTGGCTAGAAATGGCGATAGGTGTAAACCGAGCCCTGGGTATCCTGCTTCTCCTTTGAGAAAATGAAAGCTCAGATGGCCCAATCCGGAATCTTCCCTTTATGTCGTCATACGGGGAAAGGTTACCTCCCCTTTCTCTGCTTTGCCCGCCCAGAGAATTTGGCCCGCCCATGCCCTTGTATGTGCCACGTGCCATCTCCTTGTACAGCCTAAAATAATAAATAATAAAATCTGACAACTCTAGTTTAATCTAATGAACGACCATGGACGTGAAACTTTATTTGCACGACTTGTTTTCTATGTGTCCTGTTTTTTTTAGTTTATTAGCGGATTTCTATTGCAAAGAAGACACATAAATCACCACGTTGCGATTTAACTTCACACGTGAACAATGACACAAACCCAAAAATCCTTGCAAATCTCACGAGTACATTGTAAACTGAATATTAACAATGAGAGACCGTAATCTTATATTGCACTCAACAACGTGCAGTATAATTGAGAAAGTATTACCGTCGGTACATGTTACAGTCAGATTCAACGGGAGCATCTCAGTTTGGAAGCACGTGTGAAATTAAAATGAAGTTTTTACTATGTGTTTGCAAGTTGATTTCGGCCATCTCAGCAGGCATCTTCTGAAGTTAAATGCCCAGAAGACACACGAAAATAACGTTACATATTGACTGAAACAATAATTCAATGTCACGCGTCTAAAAACCCTAAGAAGTCTCACGAGTAGGGGAGCGCGGGGCACATAGTAACGCGGGGTTAGTTGTAACACGTGGTTTGAATATTTCCACACATGCTAGCATAACAACATTTACAGTATTTATTAGTTACCATATCAACATTATATAGAAAACAACCGTGCGCCAAAATTCAAAAATCTTTTGAAGATATCGCTTAACATTTATTTTACCATAATAAAATTAAAATTGTGGCTTGCGTAAATTTTTCATCTCAGTTTTTATTCATTTAAAATTAGCTATTATTTTAATCTCCAATCTGTTATTTATCAGTTCAGGGAGCGCAGGGCACAGAGTAACGCGGGGTAAATTGTAACACACGTGGTTTGAATATTTCCAGGTGTTAGCATAACAATATTTACAGTATTTATTAGTTACCATATCAACATTATATAGAAAACAAACGTGCGCCAAAATTCAAAAATCTTTTGAAGATATCGCTTAACATTTATTTTACCATAATAAAATTAAAATTGTGGCTTGCGTAAATTTTTCATCTCAGTTTTTATTCATTTAAAATGAGCTATTATTTTAATCTCCAATCTGTTATTTATCAGTTCAGATAGTTTTTTAATGCTTTGATTACTAGCAGAAGACACTAACCAGTTTTAAACTCCAGTTGCGCAGATGGGGCACGTTGTAACACTGCGTTACAATGTGCTATTCTATGACATTAGCGATGTAATTTACACTATTTAATGAATCTGAATGAGAAACAACGAGAAACAGGTGAATAAAGACTGACAGTCAATGTTTAATGTTTAGAAATTATTATTTCAAGACATGTAAAGCATCACTGAACATTTATTTTACCATAGCAAAAGTAAATTTCTGTCTGAAGTCAATTTTTCATCTCAGTTTTTACTGTTAATTTAAAATGAAACAAATCTGCTATTATTTGAATATCAAATCTGTTATTTAGCAGTTTAGATAGTTTTTTTAATGCTTTGCTAACTAGCAGACGACACTAAACAGTTTTAAATTCCAAATGCGCAGATGGGGCACGTTGTAACACTGCGTTACAATGTGCTATTCTATGACATTAGTGATGTAATTTACACTATTTAATGAATTTGAATGAGAAACAACGAGAAACAGGTGAACAAAGACTGACAGTCAATGTTTAATGTTTAGAAATTATTATTTCAAGACATGTAAAGCATTTTTGCTCGTTTATGTGGGCCGTCCCAAGCATGGCTGCAATGTGTTCATTGTCAAACTCCAAAATCAGATTATTTTTAATTATTAAAAAACGCCATTATTTTATTTGAAATTTTATTTTATTTTATTTTATTAACAAAATATTTTAGTTTGTCTTGGTGAATAAAGACTGACAGTCAATGTTTAATGTTTAGAAATTATTATTTCAAGACATGTAAAGCATTTTTGCTCGTTTATGTGGGCCGTCCCAAGCATGGCTGCAATGTGTTCATTGTCAAACTCCAAAATCAGATTATTTTTAATTATTAAAAAACGCCATTATTTTATTTGAAATTGTATTTTATTTTATTTTATTAACAAAATATTTTAGTTTGTCGTATATTTTTTTCATTCGATCAGATAAGATTTTAAGCTGTCATATGGTCATGTTACAACGTGCCCCTCAGATGTTACAATGTACCCCACCTACGGGGCATGTTGTCACATTTCACTTCCATTTTCACTGTAATTATGAAACAAAGTGACATATTTGAACTAGACAAGTGTAAAATTACTGTGGATAAAAAATTATATTCTGAACCCCATGTGGATTTACACAAACTGAGAAAGTCAAAAAGTGTTACTTTGTGCCCCGCTCTCCCCTATATAATACAGTATTAATAATGCAAGACTGGTCTGTTACATCATGCAGTTTGAACTGAGAAAGTCATTTGACCGTCGGTGCGTGTATGATAAGCCGTAAAAAACAGCATCATCTCTCTGCTTAGAGACAAACGGGTTTTTAAAAAAATCGACCCTTGATTCTCTGCAAAGTGAAAGTCTTGCTTGTTTCACCTCCTCTCGTAGGAGCGATAAAGCTACTGCTACATGTAAGGTACACATCAACTAAATAACATGAAACCTAATATACACTAACATTACAACTAAATAACTTTACTCTTCTCATAGAAGTTTCTGATGATAGAAATGCCCAGACGACAATGCGTTTACGTTGAGTTGAAAGAAGCTGATCCATTTCTTCACACAGCATGGGAAAATTTATGTTAAAATTAAGAGGATTGGTAATGTTCATTTTACTCTTAGAGACAAACGGGTTTTTAAAAAAATCGACCCTTGATTCTCTGCAAAGTGAAAGTCTTGCTTGTTTCACCTCCTCTCGTAGGAGCGATAAAGCTACTGCTACATGTAAGGTACACATCAACTAAATAACATGAAACCTAATATACACTAACATTACAACTAAATAACTTTACTCTTCTCATAGAAGTTTCTGATGATAGAAATGCCCAGACGACAATGCGTTTACGTTGAGTTGAAAGAAGCTGATCCATTTCTTCACAGCATGGGGAAATTTATGTTAAAATTAAGAGGATTGGTAATGTTCATTTTACTCGTTATTTTTTGTGTGATATAAATGCATGATATGTAATGTTCAAATCACTTTTAAAGGACAATTAAATTCTACCGCAGTTCATTACATAATCTACAAACCACCAGCATGCATTTCATTAAAAATGTGTGATCTTTTGAACATATGAAGAACCAAACATATATTTTTGAATTACAAATATTTTTTTTTATTTACAAATGTGTATTATGTATATAAAATATAAAATTTAGTTGTACAAATAAAGCTATATATATAACCAAAAAAAAAATAAACAAATTATTCCAAAATAGTGTTATCAGAAAAACTTAACTCTATATGCTGATTAAATAATGAAAAGCGTAACTACTTTGTTTCCCTACCGAGGTTTCTTGAGAAATCAGGAAAAACAAAATGCAAAAGGGAAAAATATGCAGAAAATGTGAATATATATATATCATTAGAGTGTTTTGTCATTCGGGATGTTAGATGGTTGAAAAAAGTATAAAAAATGTTGTGGTGGAATTGAAATGTGGATGCTATTCCAGTCTTCATATACGGTAAGGTCATCGGTTGTAATCATGGGCAGGTTTGTCTCCTCTGGAGAAGGCTTTGGGTCCGCTCTAGTCTCATTAGATTCTGTAAGAAAAGAAGCATAGAAGGTAAAAATAGAGAAAGTGTTTTAATGTTCCCATCAATCTAAAAATTAAATTAGTTTCCCGGTACAGTGATAACTATTCACAATGAATTATGGCACACTGACAACTATTCCTGAATGTATATCGGTCTTCATTAACAGTTTTTATCTTAGTAAAGCAAATATTATTTAAATGACTTGACCTACTCACATGAGCAACAAAACTGAATGTATGCACGACCATCTCTCCTTTTCTGATGATCTGTAGATTATAATGTCCATAGTGTTCAGGTGTGATGCTTGAGATGGTGAGAGATCCGGTAATGCGGTCCAGTTTCAACTTGTCTTTGAATATTTCTTCATTACATAGGTATTCCTCATCGTTGGCTTTATTCAGTCTAGCTATGATTACAAATTTAGCACAATTGTGTTCTTTGGAATCAACAAACTTCCACCATATTATATCAGTTTCCTGTGTTTCAGTCAGATCAGTGTGTAGTTTGACAGAGTCTCCTTCAATCATTGGCACCAAGGTGACTTCATCTTCCTTAAGAAACACACCTGGAGAACAAACAGAAACGGACAAATGTCACCGAGGAGGCGCTGTGCTGTACAACATGATTCAACATGCCTGAAGTCTCCTCATCTCTCTCTGTCTATAGGACTCTTGAATGGCCTGTCAGTTGTCAGTAAAGCTCATCATCCTTGGCTTGAGACCTGGATTTGCCCAGAAGACACAGCAACACCCTCTTTCTCCCACAACTCCCGCCAAACAAGTTTGATTATTTGTGATACCTAATGCATCACTCTACTTTCTACTCTCGTGTTGTAGTTTTGGGTTAGTTTGTCGTCACAGACTTCGGAGCAATTTTAGCCTTGCTTGACTCGTTCGAAACATCTCACCATCACCTCATTTACTCATGTTTTCACACACTGGGGATCATTTCAGCTTTATTCTGAATTCAAGGTTCCTCTATAGACCTTAGTCAGGTAGCGCCATATTTATCTTACTCAGTTTACTTTATTCTCTCATATAGAACGACCATGCTATCTGCCGACGAAGCCCTGTTTATCCATCTTGATGCAGCCTTCAACACTATCAAACTGAACCTCGCAGATGGATCTCTCCAGGTATCTTCACTAGCAATTTGATAGCTGTGCAATGCAGCATTTCTCCAAGTCACTCCCTACTTAGGATGAACTGTTTAGGTTGCTTTGGATAAAAGTCAGCAAAATGAATCAATGTAGCTCTAAATGTTCAAACCATCTGTTTGATTTCTGAAAGGAACAGCGAAACGACTCGGTAACTTACTATTTGGCAAGTCTCCTTTCTGAATAGACATGTCCCTGTCTGCAGAAGACGAACACACATGAGTCTGATGCTCAAACACAGACACACAGAGATTTAGTATGCACAGTTATGGTATATCTGTTATGGATAATACTCAAAAAACCAGTGGCATTTATTCTAAAGTGTGAACGGTTTTGGAGTTTCACGTGTTTCCTACAACCCACGCTGTGTCTCAGTCACACCTTTCACCTGAAGACAATCTATAACCAGCTCCTCCTGTTACCTGTTCAGCCTCACCTGATGGTTCATACATACCCAGCTAACAGGGAACATTCTCAGGACTTTATGTTCTGGCAAGTTCCTCTCAAAGTGTTCTTCCAGTAACAATAATAGAATGTTCATTCAAAGTTATCTGGTCTTTAATAACATTATTTATGCATTATTCATGGAACTTTTTTTGAAACATTTTATTTATTAGTTATTTATCATTTGTCTTGACACTTTATTTAACATTTCAAACATTTAGAGAACATTTAAAAGTTACATTTGCCTAACGCTTGCAAAATTATAAATGTAACGTTTTCTCTAACATTCTAATAATTAAGAAAAAAAAATGTTTTTTTAAGATTTAAAAGAAAATACATTTTAAACACTCAAAATGGTTCAGAGAACATTCAAAAGTAACATTTGCTTAATGTTTGCTAAATTATCAAATGTAATGTTCCCTTAATGTTTTCCCTAACATTCTCATAACCAAGAAAAAAAAAAGCTTTTTAAAGGTCACATATTTTACACCTTTCTGGAGTTTTATTTTAGGTTTTGATGTCCTTAAGAATATATATATTTGCGGTATAATTACCAAAAACCATCTCAATATATTTTTACAGCTCCTTTCTCAGGAGCTCTGCTGAGAACAGGTAGATTTTGGTCTGTCTAATTAATATTCATGAGCCTCTCTTCTGATTGGCCTGTTGTGTTCTGAGTGACGCACGGCCAGGCCAACCACAGGTAACTAGGGTCAGCGACGTCACAGCGCTAGCTGGAGGCAGCAAAACAAAGGGGAAACTGGAGGCGGCCCATTCAAACCAGCGTAGATTCGGCTACATAAGAAGCTTAAAATTTCATCTTGTTGTGATGTTGGGTGCCAGAATCGACGTAATACAGCCTCAAATTAGAAATTTGATCGCATATCTGCGATATGCAATATCAGCCAGACAAAAACCCGACGACAGCTGTGGTTAAACGCGATAACACAAGCAGACTGGACAGAAACGATCGTCAAAAATGCTCCTGGTTTCATGGTTAAAGTTAACCTTTTCAACATGTTTCCGCGATGTTGTCTGGTTTGGCAAAAGGAGAGTGGGACTGAGGGCGGTGCTCGGGGTGGTGACTGAAGGCGGTGACTGTGTAGTTCTGACGTCAACTTTTTACGGAAGTCACAATGGTTTGTGAAAAATCACAGCTACTTTATGCAGGCTGTGTGCATTTTACTGTGGACTGACTGTTTTGAAACTTATATGGTCGTTACATAGCACTTAGACCTCAGTTATCGTGAAAAAAGCCAGGAAATTTCAGTTTTGACAATATGGGACCTTTAAACATAAAAAAACCTGGACGTTTTAAATGTTCAGAGAACATTCACAAATAAACTTCAGAATGTTTCAGAAAACATTCAAAAGTTACATTTGCATAATGTTTGCTACATTTTAAAATGAAATGTTATCTTAAAGGGATAGTTCACTCAAAAATGAATTTGCTGGTTGCCACTGACTTCCATAGTATTTTTTTTTCCCATTCTATGGAAGACAATGGCTACTGGCAACTGTTTGGTTACCTACATTCTTCAAAATATTGTATTTTGTGTTCAACAGAATAAAGAAATGCATACAGGTTTGGAACAACATGAGGATGAGTAAATATGATAGAATTTTTATTTTGGGATGAACTATCCCTTTAATGTTCTCCTAACAAGGAGAAAAAAAATTGAAGTTTTAAACATTCAGAGAACATTACAAAAAGGTTTTCATGACTTAATGTGGACGTTTTTGGCAGATTTTTCCCCGCCAGTTTTGATTTTATGCTGTTTCTGAGCTAATCAGCTTCAAAACAACATGCTTAATATGCTGAACAAAGACATTAACTTGACAATAATCAGAAATATTAACAACATATTACCACACAATATCTTACCGTTTAGCTCCATAGCTATAGGAACTGCACCTGTTTTAAACAAAATCACAGACTTCATTAAAGAACACCATTTTATCTGTCTAGTAAGGTACACACATTTGGCTTCTGAAAACAAACACAGATAACAATCTCTATGAATGTGGATTTAGACAAACACAAGAGAGATTCAGTAATACAGTATCTTACCATTGTTGGGCTGAACTACTCCTTAACAATCATCACATGACTTAAATTTAATTTTGTCATCTATAACTATAATATGATTACTTTAGCATGTACTTTTTTGTAATGATGTTTGAGAATAAAGCCACATCAAACACAAACTCAAGAGTAAGTACACATACGTTAAATTGTACCTTACCTTTATTTAGCTTAATAAGCGCTCCATCAGGTTGGTCTGTATAAACAATGGCTTAGTATAAATAAACTGATAACTTCTTGCACAACTATATCTTGTAAAATTTGCTGTAGGTAACGCATACTACCTTCGTCTGCTTGTTTAGGCGACTTGCGCTGACAGTAATAGTAAATACCACACAAAACTGCAGCCACAGCCAAAGCACAAACACAAACCAGTGCTATATGAGCTGCGGACAAACCTGGTGCTATAAAGGAAAGAGAGTGACCATATCAATGTAGTATTAAAGTGCTTAAACTTGACCAACCGACATCAGCTCTATGAAAAATTGCTAATAGCTGCCGTACCTGAACATGTGTGACAGAGTTGAGTGATGTCCAGATGTTGAGTCTGGTTGCTGATGGGATTGTTGAGCACACAGCTGTAGGTGTTTTTATCCTGATATTCCACCTCCAGAGGTAGAGAGAGACTGATGCTGAGATCAGACACACTGATGCTGGACAATAAACTTTGTTTCCTTTGTACCAGGAGAGAGTCACATGACCCACATTCACCACTGAACACAGCAGTGAACAATATGATGATGATGATGAAGAACAGTCTCTGCTGATGACCGGAACGGGCAGACGAGCTGGAAAGCACGAGAGAATAAGGTCTATATTGGATCCATACTGCACTGCAATGAAATCAAACCGAATGCATCTAGAAAACGACTCACCAGAAACAATAATGTTGAATTTTTTGGGTGTGACTTCTTTTCCTTCAACGATCTGTACAAATCCATAGAGTCCAGCGTGTTGAGGTGTGATGTCTGTGATGGTCAGAGATCCAGTTTGATGATCCACCTTCAGTATGTCTCTGAATCTCCCGTCAAGAACATCATCATATAATGAGATCTTATTGGCCATTCTGTTTATTTGAGCTATTCGAGTGCTGTCAGATCCAAACGTCCACAGTATCAGATCAGCTTTCTGTATTTCAGTAACATCAGTATATAAAGTGACAGAATCTCCCTCCGTCACTGACACAGACTGTATTTCATCCATAACACCAAACAAACCTGCCAAACAGAGACCGTTTGAGAGATTTAAGGTTAATACTGTCAGAATTTATGTTGCTTTTGTCATTTCTTCTTGCAGATTTCTTCTTCATTCAGCCTTATTGTATGGAAAAGAGCAGTGTGTGGATATCAAACCTTCACATGTTCAAGAATATTTTGTGAACACAGGAACAACAAAATGAAAGGTGGCCAGGTAAGTCACTGAATACGGAGTAATGTTAATGCAGTAGTGAATATTGGACAGACAAACATTTTTGGACTTTATGCTCCACAAAACAGATCTAAATATTAACTCAGAAACTGGAAATGCTATTAAAAGAGTTAGAGACCGTTTGAGAGATTTAAGGTTAATACTGTCAGAATTTATGTTGCTTTTGTCATTTCTTCTTGCAGATTTCTTCTTCATTCAGCCTTATTGTATGGAAAAGAGCAGTGTGTGGATATCAAACCTTCACATGTTCAAGAATATTTTGTGAACACAGGAACAACAAAATGAAAGGTGGCCAGGTAAGTCACTGAATACGGAGTAATGTTAATGCAGTAGTGAATATTGGACAGACAAACATTTTTGGACTATGCTCCACAAAACAGATCTAAATATTAACTCAGAAACTGGAAATTCTATTAAAAGAGTTTAAATAATATGCATTTTACCAATATTCCATCATATTCAAGTCAATTTAAAATATTTCGAAAAAACTGTAAAGTGAATGTCTCAAAAGCCATTTAAATGTACTCACCGTCCACGAGTATCAGAACGAAAACTAAAACAAACGTCTCCATATTTCTGTAAAAGATCAGTAAAAGTTGTCCATTGTAGTTGTTAAACTGTTCCTTTGAGTCTCAAAGCGTTCGACCAGTTTCTAAACGAGCTAAACCGCAAGTGACAGAGCCGATTGCATAATTTCACGTTCACACGTGATTTTCTCATATTTAACCCTCTATGGTACGGAGTTGCCATATGGCAACAATTAATTTCTACTCATTTCCTTGTTATTCTGAAAAAACTACAATATATTGCATTATGGGAATTAAAAGGGTAGGCCTTAAGGTAGCCAATGATGTGCTGTTTTTAAGTCACATGACAACTGAATGTCCCTCCAAAACTCCTTTTCCCACTGTCACCCTCACACAGAAGACACCTGTTGAAGTGCTCCAGAAATTGCTCTATTAACTTAATTTCTAAACATCTTTTCTCAAGGGGGATTTTTTTGCAACATCTTTGGTAAGTAAATTAGATATTTTCATTCACAAATCAATTTTGTCTAACATAGTTTTACTGTAAATTAAGAAAATATCAAAGTTGCCATATGGCAACTCTGTACCACAGTGGAATTGCAGTAATGTATTTCCCCATTGGGATTTATTATAGATAGTAGCATAAATAAAATGATCACAGTTATTTATTGATTTGAAGTGTTTATTGTAGTATAGTTGTATTTATGTATAAATAACAAAATTATGTATTCTTTTCAGAAAATGAATACAGCAATATTTTATGGAAAGGGCAATAGGAAGAGTGCAGAGTTAGCTCTTCCATGTGATGAGAGTGAGGATGAGTTAGCCTTCAGTGACTGTGACGAGATGGAGTTGAATGAGGGCAGTGAGGGAGAGTCAGAAGCAGAAGTGACAGGTATGATCTTATGGATAGAAGTAAAGAATAATGTGTGTGCGCATGTGTATATGTGTTCGTATTGTATTCCACATGCTGGACCTTACAGCTGTGCAGGCATGGCTTCTCTACCGAAGAGACTGCAGAGCTCTAGGGGTCCAAGAAAAGCTCAGTCTGCTCAAGCTCAAGACCGAAATTGCCCACTGTCTCTGCAGAGAGAACAAAGCCAGCAGCCTCAAGCGTAAAGGAAGACCTCTAATACACAACATGACAGGAACCCTGCAAGGGAAACAAAGAAGAGGCCCAGTGGCCCCCAGTGTGCCTGATCAAGTCAGGTTGGACAAAACAAGCCACTGGCCTGTCATGGAGAAGAAAGGGAAGTGCAAATACCCTGGCTGCAAGGGGATCGTCCGCATGAAGTGCAGCAAATGTGACTTGCACCTTTGCATCACAGCTGAAAGGAACTGCTTTTTGCAGTTTCACGGGATGCCATGAAATGTGACATGAGTTGGACTGAGACAGGTGCACATGGATGGACTGGGAAAACACACACTTTACTTCAGGGAGCCGCCTATCGTTATACCTGTATTTTTGAAGTTCTTATGTTTTCATGTTCTACATGGTATTAGTGCATGTTCCAAGCTACCATATATTTACTTAACTTGTATAAAATACTTTCAAAAAGACTTGTTTTTGTTGTTGGAAAGTTTCTGGATGTAAAACAATAAAAAGCTGATGAATTTGATATGCATATATGGTACAAAAGCGCATTTTTTTGTCCGTTTGCAAGCATTATTATAATACTTTTAAGTACCATTTTGAAGGTTAAATGATGGGAACCTACTTACTTTTGGTTTGCATGAGTTCCAAGTATAAAAATCTATCAATATCTAAAATAAATGACCATTTAAATAGAAAAGAACATCATAATTTAATAGAAAAAATACTTTTTTGGCCATTTTCCATTGTGGTACACTGTTGCCATATGGCAACGTTTTCCTAAATGATGACTAGATGCTGCTAAAAAGAACATTATTTTGTGTATTTGGTGTAATGAACCTACCGAGGGATTAAATGAACGAGTCTGTGCTAAAACCAAGACCAAGGACAGCACCTGACAGGTTGTGTGTGGTACTTAAAACCCTCTATGGTACGGAGTTGCCATATGGCAACAATTAATTTCTACTCATTTCCTTGTTATTCTGAAAAAACTACAATATATTGCATTATGGGAATTAAAAGGGTAGGCCTTAAGGTAGCCAATGATGTGCTGTTTTTAAGTCACATGATAACTGAATGTCCCTCCAAAACTCCTTTTCCCACTGTCACCCTCACACAGAAGACACCTGTTGGAAGTGCTCCAGAAATTGCTCTATTAACTTAATTTCTAAACATCTTTTCTCAAGGGGGATTTTTTTGCAACATCTTTGGTAAGTAAATTAGATATTTTCATTCACAAATCAATTTTGTCTAACATAGTTTTACTGTAAATTAAGAAAATATCAAAGTTGCCATATGGCAACTCTGTACCACTATGGAAAAATAGGTGCGTTGCCATATGGCAACACTGTACCACAGTGGAATTGCAGTAATGTATTTCCCCATTGGGATTTATTATAGATAGTAGCATAAATAAAATGATCACAGTTATTTATTGATTTGAAGTGTTTATTGTAGTATAGTTGTATTTATGTATAAATAACAAAATTATGTATTCTTTTCAGAAAATTAATACAGCAATATTTTATGGAAAGGGCAATAGGAAGAGTGCAGAGTTAGCTCTTCCATGTGATGAGAGTGAGGATGAGTTAGCCTTCAGTGACTGTGGAGGAAAGGAAGACCTCTAATACAGAACATGACAGGAACCCTGCAAGGGAAACAAAGAAGAGGCCCAGTGGCCCCCAGTGTGCCTGATCAAGTCAGGTTGGACCAAACAAGCCACTGGCCTGTCATGGAGAAGAAAGGGAAGTGCAAATACCCTGGCTGCAAGGGGATCGTCCGCATGAAGTGCAGCAAATGTGACTTGCACCTTTGCATCACAGCTGAAAGGAACTGCTTTTTGCAGTTTCACGGGATGCCATGAAATGTGACATGAGTTGGACTGAGACAGGTGCACATGGATGGACTGGGAAAACACACACTTTACTTCAGGGAGCCGCCTATCGTTATACCTGTATTTTTGAAGTTCTTATGTTTTCATGTTCTACATGGTATTAGTGCATGTTCCAAGCTACCATATATTTACTTAACTTGTATAAAATACTTTCAAAAAGACTTGTTTTTGTTGTTGGAAAGTTTCTGGATGTAAAACAATAAAAAGCTGAGGAATTTGATATGCATATATGGTACAAAAGCGCATTTTTTTGTCCGTTTGCAAGCATTATTATAATACTTTTAAGTACCATTTTGAAGGTTAAATGATGGGAACCTACTTACTTTTGGTTTGCATGAGTTCCAAGTATAAAAATCTATCAATATCTAAAATAAATGACCATTTAAATAGAAAAGAACATCATAATTTAATAGAAAAAATACTTTTTTGGCCATTTTCCATTGTGGTACACTGTTGCCATATGGCAACGTTTTCCTAAATGATGACTAGATGCGAACATTATTAACATTATTTTGTGTATTTGGTGTAATGAAATGTTTATTCGGTTTAAAGTAAAAAAAAACCACATACTGTCACATACTGTACATTATTGTTTCTCCTCTATGCCCCGCCTTTTTGAAACGTGTTGATTTTTACAAAGCTCATCGGTCTGAAAAAGCGAGGTGTGCTCAGCGACCAGCACGGATCAGCTCCAGGCATGACGAAGCGATATCGTCCTCTTTTGGAAGACCAAAGTAGTTCCGCTTTCACAACGAAGCACACAGCGTCTTCACGACATGGCGGCGGCAACAACAATACTACAGCGAGAATAAAAGTTACGACTTCTTTCTTACCGTGAACATTTGGGCGGCGTTATGCAAATCTTCCCACAGAGCGACGTAGATATGTGGGGGCGTGTTAGAACGAGCCGTTTTAGGTAGGCGTGGCTGACTCTTAACTTTTATAAAGAATATCTCTTTGGATTTGAGACTTTAGTCTTTGCAACTTTACAGATCTTCTTTATGCACCAAGAGCTTGTAACACTCCAAAGAGAAAGGAAAAATTGAAATCGCATCATATGACCCCTTTAAAAGTTCTTGACTTAAATGCTGGGAAATCTCTAAATCTGATCAAAATAAGCAAGTAAATTCATGAACTTGTCATAGAGAACCCAGCAGAGCTGCAGGCAGCGCTAACTATCAGACGCTTTGACGGTGAATGGGTGTTAGATTAGAAAGTGTGTGAACTACACCAGTAGGTCAAAGTTCAAGGTATTCAAATATCATACTTACTAAGGCAATTAGTCCTAGGTTTATAACACTTGACATAGATGCAACACAATTAATTTCATATGACAAGATTTTTTATTATTAAAAAGTTATATAAAAACGTTCATATTTTGTTGTTAATGAAGCTGAAATTGAACTTTCAGAGCAAAATTGCACTCTTATTCACATGACAGCTGTTTGAAACAGTGCAACCTTTAGATTGTCCACTAGAGAGCAGAAAACGTTCAAATATCACTGTTTCTTTCATTGACACGGAACAAAATATTAAAACGAACACTATAAAATGTAACAGACATGCAAATGTACATAAACCTGCATAACATACGAGGTCAGAGTAAATGGTAAGGGGTTATATCGACTGTAACATAACAAAAAGTTAGTGTAAAGTCAAAAGAAACCCTTGATTTTCACAGGTTATCAGCATGCAGCGTTCATTTCAAACACATTTTCACCAGTTTTAAAGGCTCCTAAAAGCAGAAGTTTTTATTCTAAATAAGGATCATGTAACAGTCACTACAGACAAGTGTTTTCAGTAATCTCTCAATTCATCAATGGTTTTGCCACCTCTGGCACATTCCCTTCGTTTCCTGAGGAATCTGTAATAAATAAATAAATGCAAATCAAAACATTGGAAGATTATTGTTTGATTAATTGGACATTTCCGATCATCTAACTTGTTCAGTGTTGATGGATCTTTATTCTAAATGATTTGAGCTTCTCACCTCAAGACGATAAATGTTTTGGAGATCGTATTTTGTCCATTCCTGGAGATATTTAGTTTATGAATGACAAAGTCTGTGGGTCTGATGCCACTGATTGTGAGAAACCCATTTTGTTGATCCAGCTGTACTGTGTCTGAATGTCTCATCATGACCAGTGCCATCAAAATGGTTTGGTTCATTCAGTTTGGAGATGACAGTGAATGGGTTTGTGCTGTCTGTTTTTAATTCTCCAAACCTCCACTGCAGCACATCAAAACTTCGTATTGCAGTGAAAATTCACCATCTCCCACCATCTTCATTTCATCTGTCAGCCAAAGCTTCAATTTTTTTGTGTGCAAATTTGTGCAATAAAAATGTTTTAATAGCTTTATATACTTGTTAAAATCTTTGTTTGCAATACATATAAATAGCATGAAAATATTTAACAATTGCAGCTGATTCGATTCTCAGAAGCTAATTAAACAAGGTGATAAAATGATAACAATCATTTGCATAATTCTGTAAATGGGAGTAAAAGACGAGAGAACAAAGTTGTCCATTGTAGTTGTTAAACTGTTCCGTCGAGTCTCAACGCGTTCGGCGTCCAGTCGGGGTTTCAAAACAACCTAAACCTCAAGCTGATAGCAACGATTATTAACATAGGCTATTATTTCATTTTTCACTTTGGATCAATATGTAACGGTTATACAAGTGAAAGCTAAAAAGTCCTTGTGCTCATGCCGGGAAAACAGTAGGCTAAATCTGACTTTCGTCAAATAAGGAAGCTCTTTGGAACTTCCGAATACGCATATTTCATGGAATCTGACATATATGAAACACATCTCAGATCCTGTATGTTCCTGTAGCTGTATGTTGAGATTAAATCCATCTGATCAGATCCAGCACGACCTGTATGTCAAATGTGTCAAAACGTTAAAACTAAAAGTCAAAATGTTTTATTGAAGGTGTGTGTGAGCAGACAGTAATGGTTGGGTTAGAAAGTGTGTAAGTGCCACCATAGGTCACAGTTCAAGGTCAAACTTTTTTTTTCTTCCACTCTTTTAAAAATGTAATAATTTTAACGGTAAAAAAAAAAAAAAA
>NW_015546020.1:862145-876488 GCF_001515605.1 Sinocyclocheilus anshuiensis | reverse complement strand
CCACAGCGTGAAGTTGATGTATTTCCTCAGCGACCAGCACAGATCAGCTCCAGGCATGACGAAGCGATATCGTCCTCTTTTGGAAGACCAAAGTAGTTCCGCTTTCACAACGAAGCACACAGCGTCTTCACGACATGGCGGCGGCAACAACAATACTACAGCGAGAATAAAAGTTACGACTTCTTTCTTACCGTGAACATTTGGGCGGCGTTATGCAAATCTTCCCACAGAGCGACGTAGATATGTGGGGGCGTGTTAGAACGAGCCGTTTTAGGTAGGCGTGGCTGACTCTTAACTTTTATAAAGAATATCTCTTTGGATTTGAGACTTTAGTCTTTGCAACTTTACAGATCTTCTTTATGCACCAAGAGCTTGTAACACTCCAAAGAGAAAGGAAAAATTGAAATCGCATCATATGACCCCTTTAAAAGTTCTTGACTTAAATGCTGGGAAATCTCTAAATCTGATCAAAATAAGCAAGTAAATTCATGAACTTGTCATAGAGAACCCAGCAGAGCTGCAGGCAGCGCTAACTATCAGACGCTTTGACGGTGAATGGGTGTTAGATTAGAAAGTGTGTGAACTACACCAGTAGGTCAAAGTTCAAGGTATTCAAATATCATACTTACTAAGGCAATTAGTCCTAGGTTTATAACACTTGACATAGATGCAACACAATTAATTTCATATGACAAGATTTTTTATTATTAAAAAGTTATATAAAAACGTTCATATTTTGTTGTTAATGAAGCTGAAATTGAACTTTCAGAGCAAAATTGCACTCTTATTCACATGACAGCTGTTTGAAACAGTGCAACCTTTAGATTGTCCACTAGAGAGCAGAAAACGTTCAAATATCACTGTTTCTTTCATTGACACGGAACAAAATATTAAAACGAACACTATAAAATGTAACAGACATGCAAATGTACATAAACCTGCATAACATACGAGGTCAGAGTAAATGGTAAGGGGTTATATCGACTGTAACATAACAAAAAGTTAGTGTAAAGTCAAAAGAAACCCTTGATTTTCACAGGTTATCAGCATGCAGCGTTCATTTCAAACACATTTTCACCAGTTTTAAAGGCTCCTAAAAGCAGAAGTTTTTATTCTAAATAAGGATCATGTAACAGTCACTACAGACAAGTGTTTTCAGTAATCTCTCAATTCATCAATGGTTTTGCCACCTCTGGCACATTCCCTTCGTTTCCTGAGGAATCTGTAATAAATAAATAAATGCAAATCAAAACATTGGAAGATTATTGTTTGATTAATTGGACATTTCCGATCATCTAACTTGTTCAGTGTTGATGGATCTTTATTCTAAATGATTTGAGCTTCTCACCTCAAGACGATAAATGTTTTGGAGATCGTATTTTGTCCATTCCTGGAGATATTTAGTTGACAAAGTCCAAAGTCTGTGGGTCTGATGCCACTGATTGTGAGAAACCCATTTTGTTGATCCAGCTGTATGAATGTCTCATGTCTCATCATGACCAGTGCCATCAAAATGGTTTGGTTCATTCAGTTTGGAGATGACAGTGAATGGGTTTGTGCTGTCTGTTTTTAATTCTCCAAACCTCCACTGCAGCACATCAAAACTTCGTATTGCAGTGAAAATTCACCATCTCCCACCATCTTCATTTCATCTGTCAGCCAAAGCTTCAATTTTTTTGTGTGCAAATTTGTGCAATAAAAATGTTTTAATAGCTTTATATACTTGTTAAAATCTTTGTTTGCAATACATATAAATAGCATGAAAATATTTAACAATTGCAGCTGATTCGATTCTCAGAAGCTAATTAAACATTTATTTTTCCACCACTTTTTTGTCCAGTCCAACTGATATTTCCAGCCAAAGAACAAGACAAATAATTGACACTAAAATTAAATCGAAAAAATTAACTTAAATATCTTTCTGTGTTGTTCTTCCAGGACACCTTGCGAATGCAAGGAAATGCAAAGGAAAAAGCATAAAATATCATTCAAAAATCTCATTTTGTGCCCTTCAGGCCTTCCATACTAGTATGGCAGTAGTTCAGCTGTTTTAAAAAGCTGTAAAAAGTAAGAGCAGTGTGGCAAACTACTGTTTTGTGTCAGATTGTATTGTACATACAACTTTACTTTTGTCATTAAGGTACATTTGGGACTTTAGATGGCTGTTTAGATGAAAAAAAAGAACTATGTTTTGTCAATGGAATAGAAATGTGGATAATATTCCAGTGTTTATAAACTGTGTACTCCTCTTCTGCAATCACGGTCAATCCTCTGCATCTCTGGTCTTATTGGGTCCTTTAAGAAAACAAAGAAACAAAGGTAAAACAAGGAAAGAGATTGATGTTCTTATCAATCAAAAAATTAACTGCCTCCAGTGATTTATAAGACTAATTTAGGAGGCATCGAGGATTTGCACGTGAATAAGGATACTTGATCAAATGGCAGACAGAAAAAACACAAAAATGCTGTCAACTATGATCTTTCATATTATACGCTTGCCATAATTAATCGTTTACAGTTACAGATCTTCTTAAGACAACTGAAAGACTCGACCTATACTCACAGGAGCAACATTGAACGTCTTTGAGATCTTCTGTCCCTCACTGATGATCTGTAGTTTATAATGTCCGAAGTGTTTAGGCGTGATCTTTCTGATGGTCAGAGATCCTGTATTGTGGTCCAGTTGCAACCTGTCTTTGAATCTTTCTTCATTATATAGGTTTTCCTCAGTCTTTGTTTTATCCCACTTAGCTATGACAGAAAATTCAGCCTGTTTGTTTACATTAGAATCAGCAAACTTCCACCGTATCAGCTCATCTTCCTGTATTTCAGTGACATCCGTGTGTAGTGTGACAGATTCTCCCACTCTCGCTAACACTGACTTAATTTCATCTTTCTCGATAAAAGCACCTGGAAAAAAGACAGGGTTCAAACTAGTCACTGCGACGAATATTGACAGATCTTGCTGATGCTGCTGGTTAAAAGTTGTAACTTTGCAATTTGAAGACATTGGCCAAAAACCATCAGCTTATACCTTAGAAACGGTTGACAAAAGAAAAATACAAATTACGAGGCTATCTAGATCAATTTTTTGTGCAATTTGGATCAGTGGCTTTGGGGGAATTAAAAAAAAAGTAGGTTTTTCAGAAATTCAAAATGCTGGAAAAAGTCATTTTGATTCATTTTTCCTCCCACAGAACTTCCACAACTTTTAAAGGTATCTAGTTGCATTGACTATCCATCGGGTTTACCTTTGGTTTCACTGCTGTTGTGCTTTTCTGAGCTTTAATAGGATAAACAGTTTAAGTTGCTTTGCAAAATTAATGAATGTAAATGTTCTTAGTAATGGTATCAGCCAAATAAACCCAGCTGGGAACCTTCAAGTTGACTAGTTGTCCGGTAACTTACTGTTTTGTGAATGTCTCTCCTGATCAGGTGTTTCTGCGTCTGCTGAAAACAAACGCCAATAATAATGGCTTGTGTGTGGATTAATATGAACACAAACATGCAGAGAGATTCAGTTATACAGTATCTTACCATTGTTCAGCCGATCAACGTCCACAGCATTTCCAGGAACTACACCTTAACAATAATCACACAATTCAATGAAGCCCTTTAATGTGTTAACTTTAGAGTTCTTTGTAAAGATGTTTGTTGTCTCGGTGGACAGAATAAAGCCACATCAAACACATATAAGCACAAGAGTCATAGTTAAATCGTCTCTCACCATTAGTCAGCCCAATATGTTCTTCTCCATCAGGTTGTTGGCCTGTAAAGATAATCATTTAATTTAAAGAATGAAGTAGAAATGCAATAAACCTTTTTTTACAAAACAGTGTTTTGCACAATAAAACTCATATTTTTCGTTGGCAAATTTAGCTAGGTAACACATACCTTGATTAGCTGCTTGTCTAGACTTCATGTGGTGAAAACAATAGAAAACACCACAGAAAACTGCAACCACAGCCAGAGGAAAAACGCAAACCAGCACTAACTGACCTGTGGTCAAACCTGGTGCTATAATGGAAAAAGAAAGCTTCATTAACTGTTCACACAGAATGCGTTTTTCCATTCCGATGCGCTACTTTTCCATTGTTTTCTATATAAACACACACTAGACAGACCTGTATGGCCGTTGAGCTTGTGTCTCGCATCTTTTGCAGTGTCTCACACACAAGTGCCATGTTTTTAAGATGCTGTGTCTAGTTAAAATAACTTTTACAAGCAGCGCCGCTCATTAATGTCAGTACCAAAACAGTGAACCAATCAGAAGACCCAGAGGCGGGGCAAGCGTTGGCAAGTTGGTGTGGCAACTTTTTAGTTTTACGGCAACATGGCAGAGGTTCTGTGCTGCGCTTTTTAAAAAAGCATTCCCGAGCGCTGCATCTCGCATTTTTAGACGCAAAGAAGCGTTATGTGTAAACGGCCCCTAAGAGGGGCCCCTATTTCACATAAATGAACATGACCAACAGAGAACAGCTAAGTAAATAAATGTTAAGATATCCACGCTGCCGTACCTGCACATGTGTGACAGAGTTGAGTGATGTCCAGATGTCTGGTCTGGTTGCTGATGGGATTGTTGAGCACACAGCTGTAGCTGTTTTTATCCTGATATTCCACCTCCAGAGGTAGAGAGAGACTGATGCTGAGATCAGACACACTGATGCTGGACAATAAACTGTTTCCTTTGTACCAGGAGAGAGTCACATCACTCACATTCACCACTGAACACAGCAATGTACACGATGATGATGATGATGAAGAACATTGTGAAGAGTTACTGCTGATGACAGGAACAGGCAGACGAGCTGAAAACAAGAGAGAATATACTAAATATTGATGTAAATGTCACAATAAAACACCATGATGCAGTTTGGACCCTGATGTTTGACATTATGTCTGTCTCTCTGGTCGCCACAAATTACATACTGCATACCAGGTTGATTTTGTCTCTAAGAGGCTTCTAACTGAACAATGCATTCAAAGGAAAAGTTACCACTCAAATTGGCATGCAGCTACAAAACGACTCACCATAAACAATAATACTGAACTTCTTGGGTGTGACCTCTTTTCCACTGATGAAATGTAAAAATTCATAGAGTCCAGCATGTTGAGGTGTGATGTTTGTGATGGTCAGAGATCCAGTTTGTTTGTCCAGCTTCAGTCTGTCTCTGAATCTCCCGTCAGGACCATCATATGTGGAGATCTTTTGAACCAATCCGTTGATCTGAGCTATACGAGTGCGTTCAGGTCCAAACGTCCATGTTATCAGATGATCTCTCTTTATTTCAGAAACACCAGTCTGTAGAGTAACTGAATCTCCCTCCATCACTGACTTCACATCAACACCAAACACACCTGATGAACGAACAGAAACAGTTTCTCAGATGGAGATTTAAGTAGGACATCTCATAATAGACTTTGCTGTTTTCTTCTTTATTCAATCTGATTGTATGGAAAAAATGTGATGTGGATAATCTGTCTAACATCCTTTCATCCTTTCAGTAAATGATGTCTAAATTTCCATTTTCGAGGGAACTATCCCTTTAAATCCAATGATCCTGTTTTTTTTTTTTTAATCCTGTTCAAATCTTTACAGATCCAAAACCACGTTTAAAGTCCAGCAGGATATTTTATGTATTTATTTTAACAAAAAAAAATGTTGAAAGGTCAGCCATGCTCTTTGAACGTAATCTTTGTATTCATGTTGGTTTATACATTTTTAAATATTTGGGTCTGTAATACAAGATTCTCAGGCTTTTCCTCGTTACAATACAAAGACATCTTCTGACTTTAAGCCTCTCAAAATAAGTATTGTATGTAAATGAATTGTACATTGCTATATAGTAGCCTAATATTTGTATAAATTATATGTAATACAAAATTGCATTAAATTAGGCCTATATTCAAATCATTTTTAGGCTAGATATTTCGTTGAAATTTGTAAAGTGAAAGTGAAAATTAATTCTTGAAACGATATAAATCTACTCACCACCCAGGAGTAACGGGACTAAAATGATAACAATCATTTGCATATTTAACAATTGCAGCTGATTCGATTCTCAGAAGCTAATTAAACAAGGTGATAAAATGATAACAATCATTTGCATAATTCTGTAAATGGGAGTAAAAGACGAGAGAACAAAGTTGTCCATTGTAGTTGTTAAACTGTTCCGTCGAGTCTCAACGCGTTCGGCGTCCAGTCGGGGTTTCAAAACAACCTAAACCTCAAGCTGATAGCAACGATTATTAACATAGGCTATTATTTCATTTTTCACTTTGGATCAATATGTAACGGTTATACAAGTGAAAGCTAAAAAGTCCTTGTGCTCATGCCGGGAAAACAGTAGGCTAAATCTGACTTTCGTCAAATAAGGAAGCTCTTTGGAACTTCCGAATACGCATATTTCATGGAATCTGACATATATGAAACACATCTCAGATCCTGTATGTTCCTGTAGCTGTATGTTGAGATTAAATCCATCTGATCAGATCCAGCACGACCTGTATGTCAAATGTGTCAAAACGTTAAAACTAAAAGTCAAAATGTTTTATTGAAGGTGTGTGTGAGCAGACAGTAATGGTTGGGTTAGAAAGTGTGTAAGTGCCACCATAGGTCACAGTTCAAGGTCAAACTTTTTTTTTCTTCCACTCTTTTAAAAATGTAATAATTTTAACGGTAAAAAAAAAAAAAAACAGTAAAATCCTATTAATAAGCTAACTATAAGTCATCTTACTACAGTTAACATTTACGAGTTTAGTGTTAGCATTGTATAATGGTCTGATGTTTTCCCACAATTTATAAGACAATTTCTTTTAAATAATTTTATTTTATTTTTTAATTAAAAAGTAATAAAATAAATTCATATTTTGTCCTTAATGAGGCTGAAATTACATTAAAACCAAAATTGCAGCTTCTCGTTCACATTACACAACTATTCACAAACACACACTTTAGTATAGATTGTCCACTAGAAGGCGGGAAACGGTAAAAAATGTTGTTTGTTCATTAACGCTGATCAAAACTGTAAAATTGACACCAATGTAACCAGTGGCGAAGCTGGTTGGAAGTTGGTAATTTTCCAAATGCATTTAGCCTAATTAAAAAACGATAATATACTTATGTCACTCTCACTTTATATATTTAGTTTAAAACATATATTAAAAGCGAGTTTTCATGGTCAATTATAGGCAGTTTCTTATTTTTCCCTCTTCCTGTATGTCCATACGCTTGTCAGGCTGAAGCATCACATTAGTAGCATACGTACAGTGTTTGATCTGCTAAATAGATGCGTCCTTTGTGGGAAGAAACACATAAACTGTTGTGCTAGATACTGTTCTCCACAACAAACTGCATATTTGCAGCCGCGCTACGGTTCTCGATGAACGCGAACTGACAGAAACTTAGATCATCTGCGAAGCCCCTGACTGAGGTAATGCTTTACAATAAACTTCCTTGCTCGCGGTGTTAGCCGCTTTCTTTGCGGTTTCCCAGCATCATGCACTTGTAATTTAAACCAACTAGTGGTTGACTCATTGCTTGTCCAAGCTGGTCTGGTTTGGTGGTTTTAGAGGACCTCTTGGCTTTTGTGGTTGTGAAGCTGCTAAACACCAGCTTTACCAAAATATAACAATTGCACAATTGCTGTATGTTGACTGTTTTATCTGTTTAGTTTGTAGCTGCCTGTAGGAAATAGGGAGTTCGAAAATTCTCAGTTTTCCAGAGTGGCAAAGATTTACTATGAGCTTGCAATGAAGATAGAAATGTTAAAGCTAGTGATGCATGACAGTTGGGCTTAATTCAATGCACGATGATATAGCCTACAAAAATCACATGAGTACATGAAACACTTGTACAGTTTTCATTATGTTGAACAAAAAAGGAAATACATGTTGATAACCAAACTTTTTTTGGTCCCCATTGACTCCATAGTTGTTTTCCCCCCTTACTATGGAAGTCATTGGACTGTTCGGTTACCCATGTTCTTGAAAACATCTTCTTTTGTGTCCAATAGACTAAATAAACTCATACAGGTTTGGAACAACTTGAGGGTGAGTACATGATTTTCATTTTTTGGGCGTACTATCCCTTTAAATGATGTTATAAACAGTCATTTGGGAATGAAGGGAACACTTCTCAATATTTATTTTATGATTTAAAAGATACTTTTCCCTTTGGTAATACCTTGTCAGGGTTTAGTTTGAGATAATGACCGACTGTAAATGTATCTTTTATGTATTAATCAACAAATAACTCATTGCGAGGTTTTCATACGTTTTATTAGTCGCTAAAATATATTGCATTCATAATACTGAGTGTTTTCACAGTGAGTTTACAAAGAACATCTCAAATATCACAGTATGTAAATAAACATTAGACTGAATATTAAAACCTCAGTATGTCACAACATGCTCACATTACAAGTTAACATCAACATTAATGACAGTGTCACTCCCAATTCATTTTATACGATGCAAATAAACCGGTACAGTTTCTGTACAATATGAGCCTCATAAATGTTTTGGCACTGCCATTTTGGTCCAGAGATTAGCATAGTTATACACTCTAAAAAATGCTGGGTTGTTTCAACCCAATGTTGGGTCAAATATGGACTAACCCAACTGTTGGGTTAAATTTTGGTTACATTTTTAAATTAACTTTTTAACCCAACATTGGGTTGAAACAACCCAGCATTTTTTAGAGTGTAGTTTTACTGTATTGTGTAATTCTTTAGCACCATACTATAAGGGTACCTGAGTAGCATTGATAATGTATTAGAGTGTAACCAAGTAATAGTAGCTTTGCTTCTAACAATTTTGATTGAAAATGTATCATTAGCTGTGTTTTCCAATACATACTACTATGGGATTGATCAATTATTTGTGCTTGGTTCCTTAATAACCTATTGGAGTAATATTTAAGGTGGAGTCTTGTATCACCAAAAGGATTCACAATAATATAATAGTACAAAACAAAAATATTCTAATATTTTCTAAAATCATATTTACATAAAAACGTCAAACACACAAACTGTGTTAAAGGAATCCTTTGGAGAGGGTCACATAACCATACATTTAGCAGCTGTTAGTTTTAACATTTCTCATAGGATCTTTAAAGCTTGTGTTTTACAATATCCCAAAATATGAAATAATATTCCAAAATATAAAAGAGGCGTCAAACGGCCAACATAAAAGATGCATGGAGTAAAAGATGCATCGGCCGTGTCCATCGGCTCCACAGTATATGTACTAGTGTTGCTGGGGTCCTCTTCTGGTATCAAGGACAAATTTGTCTCATTTGGATCGTCCCCTTGCTTTTTTGTGGAAGCTGTAAAATAACAGAATCACAAGGTAAAAAGAGAGAAAGGAATGTGTTAAATTGCATTGTATGGCAAATGAAACTCTTCACATTAATGTCAAAAGAAAAACTGCATCACCTGACTCTTCATTTCAAACACAAGTTTCAGCGTTAGGCCTAGCAAGTTTTTTACATTACAACTGCCTTATTGCAATTATACACAGAGTAACACAGGCATGGAGATTTATATACTCTTTATTTGGAGATGAGGCTATTAAAACACTACTACTGTGAAAGTGAAGTGTTTAAGATAGAAACATATTCTAAAATGTGTTATTTATTATTATTATTACTAATACTATGGCTATAATAACTGACTAGGCTCAAACACAAGGGTCAGAATGGAAGCTGGAGTAAGAATAAGAGAAACATTTCAAACACTTCTAAATACTTAAGCTTCTCACCACAGACATTGACTTTGATGGTTTTTGTCAGCTGATGTTTGTTGTTCTTGATCTCTAGTTTAAAATGCCCAGTGTCTTTGACTCTCATGTTCTTGATCGTGAGATTTCCAGTCTGATGGTCCAGCTGTAGTCTGTCTTTGAATTTCCCTCCAGGACCTTCCTTTACTGCGATCCTAGCGGTCCTTTTATTGCATACGGCGATGACACTAAATAAGGTTGTGGATTCAGATACTCTGGAATCAGCGTACTTCCACCGTAGCAGATCATCTCTCTGCATGTCAGTAACACCAGTCTTTAGAGTGACTGTTTCTCCTTGCTTCACTGTTATTTTCTTCAGTTGATCTGGTTCGGAATGAAACATATCTGGAGAAAAAAAGGTTTTCAAGACAAGAGTTTTAACATGTGTAGTGTAGTATGCAACTGGGAAAGGGCCTTGTCAAACAAATCTTATGCCACAAAAAGATCTGTGGTTTTGTAGAACATGTTCCAGAATCAACATCCTTGTTGATCCTGGAACAAAACTACTGTTTTGCCTGGGTCTTAGCGTATGGTCTCAAGACAAAACTGCCATTTATTGAACTGATATAGAGCACAACAGTATAGGCTTTTTTTTTTAATTTAAGCAAAGCTAGCACAATCTCTTCAAGCAAAAATCTCACAAAAGTGTTTGATAGAGTTTGAATTGTTGAATACAAAACAAAACAACTTCAGGTTGTCAAACATCTAAATCACTGAGTCAGGATAGATTCCTGAGATAGACCTGAGATTTATGCAATTTATGGTAAAGTTGTTCACAGCTGGTGGTGTAATGGAGGTGTACCATTCAGTTCTTACCCTGCTGTGGATCACATTCTTCCTGACCTGTTTGAACAATAATCACATTTTTGTTAATTATGATCACATCTGCTGAAAACAAAGATGTTAATCTGATTTGTCCTCAAACACACAGAGATTCAGTGCACACAGTAATACAATATCTTACCATTGTTTGGGTTATCAGCTTCTTCCCCAAGAACTCGACCTGTTCAATAATCAGACTTAATTCAATGAAACATGTCAATTACATCTTGTGGTTTCAGTGTTGCACTTTCTTTCCTTTTTGTTTTTGCTCTATTAGATTTATTTTTCCCTGTGGTCAACTTAATTTAGTTTAAAGTAATGTCTGACCTCCTACAAGCATACAAAGAAACTGTGGGCTAATATCTAATAAAAAAAAAAGTTTCATCCAGATTTGGCCAAAATTATGAAAGAACAGGCTCTCTTTCAATTCATGAATGTGAATTTGAAGTGAACTGGCCACAGCATGCAGGAAGTTGAATTGTTATGAATGTAAATGAAACTTGTTGAAATTCAGATGCCTCGTCCCAATTCACATACTATCCATCTTAAAGGAACACTCCACTATTTTTGAAAATAGGCTCATTTTCCAACTCCCCTAGAGTTAAACAGTTGAGTTTTACCGTTTTTGAATCCATTCAGCTGATCTCCGGGTCTGGCGGTAGCGCTTTTAGCTGTAGCTTAGCATAGATCGTTGAATCTTATTAGACTGTTAGCATCTTGCTCAAAAATGACCAAAGAGTTTCTATATTTTTCCTATTTAAAACTTGACTCTTCTGTAGTTACATCGTGTACTAAGACCGACAGAAAATGAAAAGTTGTGATTTTCTAGGCCAATATGGCTAGGAACTATACTCTCATTCCGGCGTAATAATCAAGGAACTTTGCTGCCATACCATGGGTGCAGCAGGTGCAATGATATTACGCAGCGCCTGAAATAGGCTAACTTCCGTCAACATAACCAACGTGACCACCTGCTTGCACAGGGAGCGTGCTGGGGACTATTTTCAGGCGCTGCGTAATATCATAGTTCCTAGCCATATTGGCCTAGAAAATCACAACTTTTAATTTTCTGTCAGTCTTAGTACACGATGTAACTACAGAAGAGTCAAGTTTTAAATAGGAAAAATATCGAAACTCTTTGGTCATTTTTGAGCGAGATGCTAACGGTCTAATCAGATTCAATTATCTATGCTAAGCTACAGCTAAAAGTGCTACCGCCAGACCCGGAGATCGGCTGAATGGTAACGGTAAAACTCAACTGTTTAACTCTAGGGGAGTTGGAAAATGGGCCTATTTTCAAAAATAGTGGAGTGTTCCTTTAAATAGCATTCCAATTTAGAATTAGTTATAGGTCATAAACCCTTTCTTCTTCATGCAGTCGAATGGGACGCGAGACAAACCAAAAGATCCAATTACGCTTATCACACTGGTGTATTTTCAAGTGCTCATTTTTTCCAATATGTTTGGTTTTAGTTAGTTATTTGATGCTATAAAAACTGGGTGGGATTTCATGATTGACAGCCGTGCTTGCGATCACTAATGCACAAACTCTGGTTGCAAAAGACATTATCAGCACAAGATTATCAGCACAAGATTTGTATCCCAAAGGTACCCAATCTCCAGAGTAAATTCTAAGTGCCGATTTGTGCACACTCTAACAACTAATATTGCCCACAACCCATTGCATGTTGGATGATGTTTTGATTATGTCTACAAACATGAATAATAATAAAAAAAACTACAAACATGCTGGATATGTAAGATCGATGGTTAAGTGGAGCGGTTTAGATAGGGTTTGAGTGATTAATAAGCAACATCTAACCTGACGAATATTCAATATAATCCAAATAAAATTTCATCTGCAATAACATTGTGAACTTTCATAAAGATACATTTGGTCATTCAATTTTAAATTTGTCATTATGCAAAAATATCAGGAGAGTTCTCTGCATTAAAGACCCACAACTGGCTTCTTCATTTCTCTCTAATACAGTAGGATATTAAATTAAAGACGTAAATTATGACAAGGCTATGTAACTATGACAGAATGCATGTAACCAAGCATCAGAGCAGTCTGTTAAATTATGACAAAGTAGTACAGTATGTCCCAAAGTCTGCACTTTTCCAAATACCATTAAACCCGAGGCAGAAACTTATGGCACCATATTTGATATAAGAGCTACTGCAGAGGGGAACCTTTTCAGTGAACGTCTTAAATTTTGCTCTCTTCCACATACTAAGCTATTGTACTTAAAATATAGCATGCAAATGATGGCCAGATCAAACGTCCATCAGGCCTTTGGGTTTCCCAAACCTACCCAACAACACGGTACCATCTATAAACACAAAACCCTGGAATATTGACTGTGATTTTCATATTTTTACTTCAGAGCATAAAACTCTGCTTTTCTCTGTCGAAATGATCATAAATATCTCTCCTAATTAGTCATCTGTTTACTATAAAAATAGCAGATCTTAATATTTCAAGGGCTGATTTTTTTACAAACAAAAGCACACAACTGAAACTCAACATCTTACCATCAATAAGTGGACCACGTTCGTCCTGACCTGTTTGAACAATAATCATTTTTTGTTAATTATGATTACATGTAATGGACAATGAAAATGCACATTGTTTTACAGTAACTTACCATCTGGTAAATCTCTCTGCTGATAAGCAATTTCTTCAGCTACTGAAGACAAAGATGTTAAAATGATTTGTACTCATACACACAGAGATTCAGTGCACAGTAATACAATATCTTACCATTATTTGGGTTATCAGCTTCTTCCCCAAGAACTCGACCTGTTCAATAATCAGACTTAATTCAATGAAACATGTCAATCACATCTTGTGGTTTCAGTGTTGTTGTTTTTTGTTTTGTTCTTGTTCAGACCAATCATTTTGTCCTCTGGGATGAAATTAGTTTAGTTCACCACAAAAAGTGATTTTCTCACTCGCTATTTTTTTTCTAGAATTTTATACATTTTGGCTCTTGATGGTCAGGATGTTGGTTTCAGTTTAAGTATTATATTGGAAATTGTTATACAAACACAAATTTCCCCATAATTGTTCATTGTGGAATAATAGGTGTATTCTCATTAATAGAAAATCTATTTTTCATCAATGTCCCCGTATCCTAAAATCCCACAATGCATTGCAGTGTGACGTCAGGTTTCCATAGCATTACTTGCAATGGCCATTTAGCTAATTGCTAAAAAGATTGTGGTTTGGACTAAGTCTGGTTTTGTACTAACTCTGTACCTTCTCAGGCAGTAACCTAGTATTTCATATGCTGGACATAACAACTCTAATTCCCTTTCAGTCAGTCACGTTCGACGTTACGAATTGGGATCTCGCCCGAGAGCCCAATCACCTTCGAGTGTTAACTAAACAAGCCAATGACAGTTGGCGTGCATGTTTCGCCACGCGCACCCCGCCCCGCAGCGCGGGTATAAAAGGAGAGCGCGTGCAAACGCACATACGAGAGCAGTGGCATCTTCTTGGGCATTGGCGCGGGGCGCCTCGATAGCAGACATCTGTAGAGCTGCCGGCTGTGCGACACCTAACACGTTTGCGAGATTCTATAATCTCCATGTATAGCCCGTGTCCTCTCGTGTACTCGCCTCAGGTAGGCAGTAACACCGGACCTGCTACGGAAGCCACATCCTGCGCATAGGAGTAGCGTTGCCTACCGGTCAGGCGTGGCGGAGCGCCAGACGCCAGGCTCAGCACTCGTG
>NW_015546020.1:850513-862050 GCF_001515605.1 Sinocyclocheilus anshuiensis | reverse complement strand
GCTTTCCCAGTGTTATCCAATGTACCACTGTATGGAACAGCAGTGCGGACACCTCTGCCTAGCCGCTGTCCTATCTTTCGCCCCAGCTGGTGTGGGGGGACTTGCCGGCTTCCGCAGGGCACTGGAGGGGGTCAGCAATAGTGGCGTTCTCGGGCGAGATCCCAATTCGTCAGTCACGACTGACGTAACGTCTCCGTTCTGTCCTTCAGGGAACGAGGGTTACACAAGTAACCTAGACGTTCTTTAGACAAATAAACAATTATGTCCTTAACAGAAATGGGTAAAATGAATAAAGCCACGTCTCATTCAACACAACAGTCAGGTGTTAATATATACAGTATATCACACCTTACCGCACATAGTCTCGGCTCCTCAGCGAAAAACTGATGTGCGTTTGCACGCGCTCTCCTTTTATACCCGCGCTGCGGGGCGGGGTGCGCGTGGCGAAACACGCACGCCAACTGTCATTGGCTTGTTTAGTTAACACTCGAAGGTGATTGGGCTCTCGGGCGAGATCCCAATTCATCAGTCACGACTGACGTAACGTCTCCGTTCCCTCCTTCAGGGAACGAGGGTTACACAAGTAACCTAGACGTTCTTTAGACAAATAAACAATTATGTCCTTAACAGAAATGGGTAAAATGAATAAAGCCACGTCTCATTCAACACAACAGTCAGGTGTTAATATATACAGTATATCAAGAAATATAACACCTTACCATTGTTTAGTGGAATAGCTTGTTCCATAGGAGTTTGATCTGTTATAAAATAATCACTTTATTAAACAATGAATTAATTAAGAGAAGCAAAATAATACAATTCTAGCACAGTCAAGCAATTTTTTGTAGTTACAAAGTTAACTTTTTTCAAAGGTATTTCACATAGTTTTCTCATTGTATCAGCCGTATGTAACACTTACTATTTTTTTCTTTTGTTTTGTCAAATTTGTTGTAGCAATAGTAAACCACAGCACCCATCCCAGCAACCAGCAGGAAGACAACAACACCTATCCCCACTTTAATGCCAGAGGACAGTCCTTGTGCTGTAATAGAGAAGTAGAGACATTAGAAACTTGTGGAGATGTACTGGAACTGACAATATCGGGTTGTGACATACTGATGCCGTTTAAGCTGTGAGTCTATTTGGCACAGAGTTTGTTTGTTTTCACTAGTATAGCTATAAGGATGTATCCATGGTTATGTTCATAACTGCATCCGTAAAATGGAAAGTTAGTCAGCTGACATTAATAATGCACTACAAACGTAATATAAATGCTGTGTGACCTGTTGAACTCTTTGCCCTTCTTAGTATAGTTATTTAGCTGAGCTTTGCTATTAGAATTTAGAGTTTGTAGGAGTACCATATTTTTATATTGGTGTACATACCTGAACATGTGTGACAGAGTTGAGTGATGTCCAGATGTTGAGTCTGGTTGCTGATGGGATTGTTGAGCACACAGCTGTAGGTGTTTTTATCCTGATATTCCACCTCCAGAGGTAGAGAGAGACTGATGCTGAGATCAGACACACTGATGCTGGACAATAAACTGTTTCCTTTGTACCAGGAGAGAGTCACATGACCCACATTCACCACTGAACACACCAATAAACATGATGATGATGAAGAACACTGTGAAGAGTTTCTGCTGATGACAGGAACAGACAGACGAGCTGGAAAGCATTAGAGAATAAACAGGCAAAATATAATTTTCAGATAAATCAACATTTATTGGTAAATCTATATGTTTATCTGAAAGAAATCTGAACGACGCTTTAATGCAGTAGTTTGAAATGTTCACAAATAACAAAGCACTGGCTATTGAAATCTATTAGCATAACATTTTTTTTTTAAATAATTGGCTTTATTTTATAAAGTTTATATATGAATTATATGAATTATTCAGTCAATTATACATTATTTGAGGAAGAACACTGTGAAGAGTTTCTGCTGATGACAGGAACAGACAGACGAGCTGGAAAGCATTAGAGAATAAACAGGCAAAATATAATTTTCAGATAAATCAACATTTATTGGTAAATCTATATGTTTATCTGAAAGAAATCTGAACGACGCTTTAATGCAGTAGTTTGAAATGTTCACAAATAACAAAGCACTGGCTATTGAAATCTATTAGCATAACATTTTTTTTTTAAATAATTGGCTTTATTTTATAAAGTTTTTTGTTAAAGCTCTTATATGAATTATTCAGTCAATTATACATTATTTGAGTTGTAAAGTTGTCTAAATCATCCTTTTGAGTTTTGAGGTGAATGAACCTGCTTTGATAGCATGCAAATTGTACCAAGTTTACATGATCATGACAGGAGTTGAAAGAATAGATATAACTTTAAACAAGTTAGTCAATAAATCTATCGCTTTAGTCTCAACATAACATTCTTAATGTTTAAGTGTTTCTGTGTTAAGAAGTGCTGCTTCCAATGGGGAAGAGTAGGAGGAGGAGTCAGAATCAAAATAATAATGCAATCTTGGGCTGCGTTTACACTGGCACAAAAAAATCAGATTTTTTTGCTCATATCCGACACAGATCAGAATTTGTTGCACGTGGCAAGTCTTAATGCACATACCGCCTGTTTACATTCACTTTAGACATGACTGATATTCAATATTTGTGTTTACATTAATTCCTGCCCAGAATGATTGTCAGTGATCGCTTTACTATGGACATGGTAGAGACTTGGGTTTTAAATGGCCATGCAATTAAAATTACTTTAATTTTAATCATTTTAATTTTAATAAATTAAATACTTTTAATAATTCATGTCGAGTGGCCATTATTATTTGCCTGCATGGACAACAGCTGTCATGGATGTTCTGCAGCACAAATTCTGACTGAATGGATACCACTCGTCGTGTCTAAAGTGAATGTAAGCAGGTGGGCCAAAAAAATCAGATATGGTCAAAAGATCAGATCTGTGCATTAAGCATGCAGTGTAAACGCAGCTTAAACACAATCAGTATGTCGGCCCCCTCTACAACAGTACTTACAGTAGATCACTAGGCCAAACATCTTGAGTAACATATCATAGACCTTTAGGAAGTATAATTGCTTTACATTTTAAATGATTAACATTTATTTTAATGCAAACTTGATTAGTAGATAAAGTAGATAATTCCACTGAAAGACTTGAGCTACTCACCATAGACAGTAACATTAAATGTCTTGTATGTGCTCTTCCTGACGACATTTAATTTATATATTCCAGAAAAATGAGTTGTGATGTTCTTGATGGTAAGAGATCCAGTTGATTGGTTCACCAGAAATCTGTCTCTAGATATCTTAATTTCAGAGTTCATAGCTATGACAGTATTTTCAGGTCCAAAGGTCCACACTTTCAGATCTTCTGTCTGTGTTTCACCAGTATGTAAAGTGACAGAATCTCCCTCCATCACTGATACTGATTCTATTGCATCTGTCTCAGCACCAGACACACCTGCAGAACAAATAGAAATGGTTATTCAGATAGAGATTCAATCGCAAAACCACAACACAGTAAGTACTGTATGTGAAATGCAAACAGGTGAAAGGACGCACACTACATTTGGACCAGAATCTGGTGTAGGTCTTCTGTTATCATATTAATTATCCTAACAATCTGAGTTCTGAATCAAAGAAAGGTCAGAGTCCTTTGGCAAAGGGAGTGACCAACTCCTTGTAGTTTAGTTTATCAAAGAGTTAGGACAAAGGTGTGTATGTATATATATATATATATATATGCCAATGGTGATTTTATACCTTCCTGGTCCATGTAAATGAAGCAGCACAAGACATAATTTGTTAATGTACAATATAACATAACACACAAATAGTTTTTTGTGCTCTGCATTAATGATTTCTACACCCTAAAAAATGCTGGGTTGTTTCAACCCAACATTGGGTCAAATATGGGTCAAATACCCAACCGTTGGATTACATTTTTTAACCCAAAAGTTGGGTTAGTCCATATTTGACCCAAAGTTGGGTTGAAACAACCCAGCATTTTTTAGAGTGTATACAACCCATGCACTTATGCCTGATATAGATATACTTGCATGAAAATTTCAAGCCTCTTTGGCCCTGGCCATTGACTTTGCACGACGTATCACATAGCACAGACCTTAAGATGTACTCTTAAAATTGGGCCTTGAGTAAAACAGGACTCACTAGAAAGGACCCAAGCAAAACAAACAAACAAAAAAACTTCAGGATGGAATGTTATGAAAAAATGGGTTATCACATTTATTATGTTTTCAAGGGTGTGAGAACTTGCGTTCAACCAGTCAAGACAGGTTTCTGCAACTTCAATGTGAGAAAAGCTAAAATTGTTGTAAGTATTAATTAATATATATATATATTTTTTTAGTATTCTGTAAGATCAATCTTGTCAAAAAACGGAGGTATTTTCAAACAGTGCTCATATAACTGTGCTCAAGCAGCTTACGAGTAAAGTTGCACCCATAAAGACTTAGCGAGTTTAGTACTTTTATCTGTTCCGCCACACATGCAAACGAGGTCTACAGATTTCGACAAGTAGGCTCTTACTTTGATCACTACAAAACATTCTAGACAGTTGCTTTTTGTCATTTTCTCCCTCACATTAAGATAACCGGAATTATAGGAATTGCGGTTATATAAGCTGATCAAAACCGAAAGTATGTATCTACCACTTACCGTGTATGTGTAGTAATAATAATAATAAAACAATTAATATCTTCATATCGATGAGTTAAGAAAGGGTTAAATAAAATCTGAGTGGAAAAAAATAAAAGGAAAGTGGAGCTGGATTGCGTGAAGACCGGTTTTGTGTAATATTCAGTTCCTGTGAAAAACTGTTCCAGTGGGTGGAGTTTACATGAATATTCATTAGTTCCCATATTGTGGGCGTGTCGAAGTTTCAATGTTAAGCATTAACTGCAACAGTGTCAAAACAATGCATAGTTTGTGTAATATGATAAATTGATACAGACACACAGCAGAGCAAACAAGTAGAATAACCTGTGCTAACCCATATAGTTTTTACTCTTTGATGTGTTTAGCTATTTACTTCATTTGTGAGACTTTAATTTTTGTTTGAATAGTTTGATTAATAGCCCAGTTGTAATTGGTGACTAGTACTGCAGTGTGCTTACAACAGTTTCTAGCAGAGGAGAAACAAGAATGTACAGTATGTGGAAAATAATGTGTTTTTTGAACCTTAAACCGCATAAACACATTTCATTACACCAAATACACCAAATAATGTTCTTTTTAGCAGCATCATATGACCCCTTTAAAGCATTGTTATGATGGCACAGTCTTCTTGGACCTAGGTCAGCAGCTTCTCCAATAATATTATTTCATTTTTATTTTAAGAAATCATACATATGTCATAATATGGCTTTGTTTTGTTTTTGTGATGTTTCCACATATATCGATCATCGTGTAAAGTCACTGGTTCAGATCGGATGTGAGAGTCACATGGAGGCTGTTTTAATAATTATCTCAGACTCCAGACACTCACTTAATTTTGCATTGCTTTATTCCACATACACATATTGTGTTGAAGGTTTCTTGTCTTTTCAATTTGAATTCTATTCATAAAGCAATACTTGTCATAGTAACATTTAATGAATGTAACTAATATATTCTACAATAGAATGTTTGGTTTTAATTTGCTATAAAGAGTCCAAATAAAAGACTTACTAAAAAAAGAGAACATATTTTATTTGTTAACCTGCAGGTCATGTTACTATTAACCAAACATCAGAGAACTGTGAACATGAAAGTGTGTTCTTAAATGACTGAAAGACTAACTTTAATTCATCTCAGAAGATATTCATCTCAGGAGGAGTTGGGAGAACAGAGTTCGGCTGACATTGAAGAATAAGAAAAAAAAATGTGAATAAGATTTTCAAATGTTAAGCATGATTAACACAACACTGTGGATCATGACATTTTGGATGCTTTCACACACCATTCTTAAACATAAGTAGGTTGTTTTTCAGTGCAACATATGGTCAAAGAACAGACACAATGTATGCTTATACTGTATATGATATTTATTATAATATTTATTATTAGTAGTTCTTTCTCACATACCCTAAACTGTTAAGTGTTCTGTGTTTTTTGCTCTGTATTTGACTTAACTAAATACAGTAAAGAAAAACATGATGTATGCTTTCGTAGGTCCATTTTAAAGGGACAGTTCATTCAAAAAATAAAAATCCACTCACTCTCATGTTGTTTCAAGGTTGTATGACTCGTTCTTCTGTAGAAGACACTTTGAGAAATGTGTTTTTTTGTTCATACTGGTTTCGAACGGGTGAGTAGATAATGATTAAATATTTTAATCTATTAGTGCTTGGAGATTGGTGATTCCCAAACAGGTGAATGTGGAAAGATTTTGATGTAAAAAAAAAGCTTAAAAATATAATACGTGACACATTTAATGCACATTAAATTGTATGACTTCAATAATTCTACATGATACCCAATATAATATGAAGAAGTAAAAAAGGTCTCTTTTATTAGGTCACAGATACATTTGTAGAGGTTTATTTCAAGCATTGTTGTAAGCACACTGCATTTCTGCATTTGTGTCCCTCGTATAGCCTACTTAAATTACTTCAGCAATAAAAATTTGCTATGAAGACTTTTTTCAATATGCACGTTTCAAATGAAAACAGAGTTTATAAGGAAAACACGGATAGCCTATATGCAAATGCAAGCTTTTTTTCTCCCTATATCATTATAGAAACTATCAAACAGATATAATAATGATAATTTCAGTTTTTAAATATCACTATTCCTCCACAAGAAAGTTGCAATGTTCTATTTTAACTGGTGATGTTGCTAGAGAGCCCGAAACTCTGTGTACACTACAGAAGTGCAAGAATGCCAATGGCCTGTCTCAGCCTCACTTGATATAACATTCAGTGCACAGATACACTTTCACTTGATCAAGAACTGAGAGTATATCAAACTATATACATTTCAAGTCTTGTTTTAATAATTACTTGTTGCAGTCCATGTAGTGAAAAAGGTAGTTATATTCTTTGTAAGCACACTGCATTTCTGCATTTGTGTCCCTCGTATAGCCTACTTAAATTACTTCAGCAATAAAAATTTGCTATGAAGACTTTTTTCAATATGCACGTTTCAAATGAAAACAGAGTTTATAAGGAAAACACGGATAGCCTATATGCAAATGCAAGCTTTTTTTCTCCCTATATCATTATAGAAACTATCAAACAGATATAATAATGATAATTTCAGTTTTTAAATATCACTATTCCTCCACAAGAAAGTTGCAATGTTCTATTTTAACTGGTGATGTTGCTAGAGAGCCCGAAACTCTGTGTACACTACAGAAGTGCAAGAATGCCAATGGCCTGTCTCAGCCTCACTTGATATAACATTCAGTGCACAGATACACTTTCACTTGATCAAGAACTGAGAGTATATCAAACTATATACATTTCACGTCTTGTTTTAATAATTACTTGTTGCAGTCCATGTAGTGAAAAAGGGAGTTATATTCTGTTCTCACATACTATGGGGATTTTAAGTAGCCTACTATGTGTTAATGTGAATGCAAAGTACATTTAAAAGCAACATCATTTGCAAAATTGAAAACCAATTCAGCGCAATAATCATGTAAATTTTTCAAATAACATTGTCATGTTCTCTTAAAACCGAAGGTGTATTTTTGCAGTTTGCTAATAGTATAATTAGACACAATGGTACTTGATTTAAATGTCATTTTTAAAATCGACCCATAGAAAGTGTATGTTTTTCTCATGCAGAAATATAAAAATAGATGTGATTCTCTGAATGTGTGACAGTTTGTGAGTCAAAGTGAACCCTGTTGTGGTCTCTTATCTTATCTGAAACAAGACATGGTTTCATTTGTTGGGTGGACAAAAAAACTTATGTAGTTTGTGGGTGAAGGGTTTCTTTTCTTCTGCTGACATGAATATGCAGTCTGAATTGTTTTTCAGTGAAATAATGTCGTTAATTCATCAACACCAATGTGCTAGAAACAGTTTTCTTCCTTTATTTCTTTTCTCTTTATTTGATATAATTATTTTGACTTTTGTAAATATTTTACATGAACATTTATGCGTTTAGCGGATGATAGAGGAGCATAACCAATTCACAGTATACAGGTGCTTCTTGACAAAAAACTTGATGAGATTTGATGAGAACATTCACTCAACTATTCTGTTTTCTGACTTTTTTCACCGTGAAAAATATTTGATACAGCAAACAAGACTATTTTAACTGCTTGTGTTAAAGACGATTTTCCGCTAAAAAGAAGTTAAATGCTACATATATTAAAACACATGTTGAGACTCCAACATATCCACTGCGACCACAGCTAGTGCAGACTAAGGGGTCACATCCTGCAAGGGAGGATTCGCATGCAGCGACTGGTCACTTTGAGTCTTGTCATTGTGTTTTGAGTTATTGACTTTTGGGCAAACGGCTTAAAAATGGTCCGTGTGTTTGTTTTGTTCTGTTTGTCTTTGTTAGGTCTTGTTGGTACGTAAATAGCTACTGTTGAAATTTGCCAAGGATTTGCATTGTTTGATATTAACGAACAAAATGTCTGCTTACACAAACTCTAATAATGTTTATACATTATAAAGGCTATAAGGCTTTAATTATTTTTTATTTGTTGTGACTGGGCTGGGCCATATTCTCTGATGTGTTTTTATTTCTCCTGTTAGTACCATTAAAGTCAAAGAAAATGATTTACCAATTGGATAAGTAAACAGTTTAAAAAGCTGAGCGAATAGAAAGTTACTTACTGTATGAGTGTCTATCTGGATAACCATTTCTGTTTGTTCTTCAGGTGTAGAGACAGATGAAATGAAGTCAGTGTCAGTGATGGAGAGAGATTCTGTCACTCTACAGTAGGGTTCCTCAAATCTTGCCCTAAAGGGCCAATGCGCTGCAGAGTTTAGCTCCAACCCTGATCAAACTATTTTTCTAATGATCGTAAAGGCATTGATTAGCATGCTCAGGTGTGTTTGATTAGGGTTAGAGCTAAACTTTGCAGGAAAGTGGCTCTCGTGGGCCAGATTTGAGGAACCCTGCTCTACGGACTGATACTGAAATAAAGAAAGATGATCTGATTCCGTGGAGATTTGGAGCTGAAGACTCTCCCATGGCTGAAGTCAACAGATCAGCCCAGATCATCTCAGTATCTGAAAGTACCAAAGGATTCAAAGACAGATTGCATTTGGACCCCCAGACTGGAGCTCTCACTGTCAGGAACAGCAGAACTGGAATTTATAAAGCACAGATCATTGGAAATAAGATGTTAAGGAAAATGTTCAATGTCACTGTTTATGGTGAGTTAAGAATAACAGACTCACAACTCACAAATGCAAAAATCCAGCTGACTTTATTTGTATGGTTATTGTTAATCATATGTTGATTATGGGAGTCTCACAGTATTGCACTTGTCTGGAATAAGCATCTGCTTAATATAAACTATAAATATGAAAACAGTGTTAATTATAACACTACATATAAATTACAAATATTATAAATATCAATTACAATGTTGCCTGCAGTCATTTAAAGGAATAGTTCACCCAAAAATGAAAATCTGTGTTATATTTACTGACCCTCAGGTCATCTTGTAAATGAGTTTGTTTTTTCATCAGATTTGGAGAAATGTAGCATCACTTCACTTGCTCACCAATGGATCCTCTGCAATGAATGGGTGCCGTCAGAATGAGTGTTATTATGGATTCGTATTGTGGCCAGAAACAATGGTTTAAAGTTAAACTTCTTAATGATGGATTTGTTTTTTACAAACATGCAGCTTTTCACTTCACAATATGTTAATTGATGGACTGGAGGGGTGTGGATTACTTATTGGATTACTTATGGTGACTTTTTTATCAGCTGTTTGGACTCTCATTCTGATGGCACCCATCCACGGGTGAGCAAGTGATATAATGCTAAATTTCTCCAAACTGTTCGAAACAAACTTCATCGACATCTATTTTTTGGGTGAACATCAACAACTCATGAATACTTCCTTCCGATATTCAAATCTACAATCTTTCAGGTACCAGTCCAGATGGTCTAAGCCATACCAATCAGTAGTGTTTATTCAAATATTATTTTGCCACAGAAATAGTCATTTTGAATACTTTCAACCATTATAAGACTGTCAGTATCAGGACTGATTAGACAGATGTCCAGTATGTTAACTAAGCGTGTTTATATGCATGTTAAAAGTTCTGTTTCATTTGGAAGAAAGCCATTATTCATCTTTTTGTAACGTAAATGCTTCAGCACAAAGTGTGCAGTGCTGTGGGTCCCCAAGACCAGGACTGAAAACCACTGCTATACACTCACTGAACGACGTCAGTCAACACATTAAACAGTGACTTGCAGCCCTTTTACTTAGTTGATTTGATTTACTCTGATTTTTCTAATCTTTCGCAGCTTGTCTGCCTTTTCCTGTCATAAGAAGAAACTGTTCATCATCATCATCATCATCATGTTCATTGCTGTGTTCAGTGGTGAATGTGGGTCATGTGACTCTCTCCTGGTACAAAGGAAACAGTTTATTGTCCAGCATCAGTGTGTCTGATCTCAGCATCAGTCTCTCTCTACCTCTGGAGGTGGAATATCAGGATAAAAACACCTACAGCTGTGTGCTCAACAATCCCATCAGCAACCAGACTCAACATCTGGACATCACTCAACTCTGTCAGATACATTCAGGTAATATTAGTTTTTATTTACGTAAGTCAGCAGCATATTATCAGTCATTTTATGTTTATTGTTCTTTTATCTCCTCAGACTCGGAATGTGTCTGCTGTTGTGACATTTCTAAAGCTGGCCCAATAAACATAGGCCCAATTTTATGCCATTTTATATATATATATATGTGTATGTATGTGTGTGTGTGTGTGTGTTGGGGAGTAATTCACACTGAGATCAGGTGTATGGTCACTCAAGGTTGCATTACTGGGCCTGACAAACAAAACTGGGACAAACACGACCAAAAGGCTGGTTAGAATACATTGCATCGATGTTGCATGAGAAGTCTTAGCAGCAGGGAGATATGAGACTCTGCAGCTGATGAGGTAGCTCCGCCCCGCAATATCATGTGGGCAAATGCGAGTGATGCAACAGCCAATGGCGAGTTTTCCCAATTTATGCATGAATTTAACTAACATTATTTAAACTCCGTTACACACACACACACACACACACTAGTGATTGGAAGTTCGGATCATTTTACCGACTCGGACCTTTGAGTCTCGTTCAGCAAAATGAACGAATCTTTTTTCGAGTCATTTCGTTCATTTTAACAAAATATAATTAAAATGTTACGTGTTACTTCCCGAATATGTCTACTACTTACGCAAACGTTGATCACACTACAAACAATACAAAACTGCTATAAGAAACAGAAAAGATTAATTCATTGTTTACCTGAGTCTTCAGTCTATGATTAGCTCACCTCACCTCTTATCTGACAAGTCTTCGGGTTTGGGCTTATGGGGCTGTCACGTGATGAACGAAC
>NW_015546020.1:794633-850088 GCF_001515605.1 Sinocyclocheilus anshuiensis | reverse complement strand
TTCTTCCCGAGTCACATTAAAGATTCGTTCAAAACGAACGAATCGTTCAAGAACGACCCAACACTAATACACACACACACACATATATATATATACACACTATATATATATACACACTATATATACACACAGTAGTCAACATTTGAAGTGGATCAAGAAAGTTAATCAAAGTTGTCCTAAGGCAAGAACGCATTTTGGTTTTAGGTTAGCTTTGGTGAAAGGTTTTGATCCACTTCAAATGTTGACTAGTTTTAATGTTTTGTTAGGTAAATGAATCTGCATTACAGTCTCACATTACAGTGAAGTAACTACAGTTCAATCATGACAACTCTCTGAAGATTTTAGCATGGTAATGGATGACAATGTTAATGTATTTGGTCTCGGCGAAATAGATCTGCTACGCTGCTGAATTGCTGCTGCTGTTGGTTATTGCTGTAGTTGTAGATTATTGCTGCTGCTGCAAGCAAGTACAGGAACTTGCTATTGCCAATGCATACGGCGATACGGTGCCGTAAGTATTTTAAGACATACTGCTGCTGCACAAATAGCATATAAAATAACCCGTAGCAGATCTATACAGGTGGAGCTGGGGAAGGTGGAGGGTTTCAGAGAAACTCTGAAACAGCGCTGCAGGAATCTCTAGTGAATGCTAGCTAGCCATATAAATGCAAGGCAGTAAGCTCATTGGCTGCATATGCAGCATGAACCAATCAGCTGTACAAAGCCGTTTAACTCTCTGAATATCATCGGTTACGTTAACAACCCGTCGCCTGCGCCATCTTGAGTTTCATGACTGAACTATATATATAGTGTTTTGCATTTATGGAATAAGGTTTTCCTTAAGGGTTTCCCTAAATTTATAGGACAATTACTTTAAAAGAACAAGTTTTTTATTTTTATTATTAAATAGTAATAAAATAAATTCATACTTTGTCCTTAATGAGGCTGAAATTACATTCAGACCAAAATTGCAGCCTCTCATTCACATTATTGGTTACAACTATTTACAAACACACACCCTTAAATACAGATGGTCCATTAGAGGGCAGAAACCGTTCATTAACACTGACCAAACTGTAAAATTGACACTAATGTAACAGGAATATCTGCATAAAACCTTCCATCAACTGTAAAACAACAACAACAACAACAACAAAAGTTAGTGTAAAGTCAAAAGCAACCCTTTGTTATGTTACTTTTCACAGGTTATAACAGTATGCAGCGTTCATTTCAAACACACTGTCTAGTTTTAAAGGCTCATAAAAGTAGAGAAGTTTTATATAAATAAGGATAATGTAACAGTCGCTATAGACGAGTGTTTGCAGTAATCTCTCCATTCATTAATGTTATTGTCTCCTCTGGAACATTCTCTCCGTTTTCTGAGGAATCTGTAAAAAAACATCAAAAGATTATTGTTTGAAACAAAGCTGCATGAATTAATTGGTCATTTCAGATTATCTAACTTGTTAACAGTGTTAATGGATCTTTATTCTACTAAATTATTTGAGCTATTCACCTCGGACGATAAATGACTTGGAAATCATATTTCTCCCATTCCTGGAGATATTTAGTTTATAAATTCCAAAATCTGTGGGTCTGATGTCATTAATTATAAGATAACCAGTTTTTTGATCCAGCTGTACTCTGCGTCTGTAGCTGTGTCTGAATGTCTCATGACCATTACCATCAAAATTGTTTGGTTCATTCAGTTTGGCGATGACAATGAATGGGTTTGTGCTGTCTGTGTTTAATTCTCCAAACCTCCACTGCAGCACATCAAAACTTCGTATTGCAGTAACACCAGTGTTTAGAGTGATGGACTCTCCCACCCTCACTGACACTGTCTTCAGTTCATCTGTCTCAGCCAAATCATCACCTGGAGAACCTAGACAGAGAGTAAATATTCAGTACAAGTGCTAATAACCACAGCAGAAGCAACTTTGTAATGGCGTTTGATTACAGACTGGATTAGGGGTGCGCAATCTACTTTTCAAACAAATCGTACCAATACTATTCTGATAAAGCAATAAGAGCGATAAATAAACTTGGATGAATGACCAAAGAGTGAGACATGCTTGTTATTAAAAGGAGATATTAAAAGTGCAATAAGCCACGGAAAAAAATGAATCCGGTAAGTAAATCAGTTATAGTGAAGTAAATCAATTACATACAATAAATGTCATTAAAATTACATGCTTGCACAATAAAGCTCATCTTGTGAGTGATTTATTGATTATTCATCTCTACTAAATGTGAGTGAACTTACCCGGTTGATCTGTTTTTCTATATTTCCAGTAGATACTGAACATCCCAACTACAGCCAAGACTAGTACAGTAACTACAATAACAACGCAGATCAGCACCATGTGATCTAAGGATAAGCCGTCTTCTGGGGTTAAACTTGATGCATCCACTATAAAACAGTAGATCAGAAAAACATAAATAAATTTTTTGATGTGCTAGTAGAAAAAGTATAGAACTGAATAAATCAGAATCAGAAAGAGCTTTATTGCAAAGTGTGCTTACACACAAGGAATTTGCCTTGGTGACAGAAGCTTCCAGTGGACAAATCAGTTAATATCAGCGCTGCTGTACCTGCACATGTGTGACAGAGTTGAGTGATGTCCAGATGTTGAGTCTGGTTGCTGATGGGATTGTTGAGCACACAGCTGTAGCTGTTTTTATCCTGATATTCCACCTCCAGAGGTAGAGAGAGACTGATGCTGAGATCAGACACACTGATGCTGGACAATAAACTGTTTCCTTTGTACCAGGAGAGAGTCACATGACCCACATTCACCACTGAACACAGCAGTGAACAATATGATGATGATGAAGAACACTGTGAAGAGTTACTGCTTATGACAGAAACAGGCAGAGGAGCTGGAGATGGAAAACACAACAGAATAAACAGACAATCCAAAATAGTGCAGTTGAGTTTTACACGCATCTATTAACCAGCATCCATGTCATCTCAGTGACTAGGAAATAAACCATAATACTAGTAAAAAGATACAATTGTAAAAGTCCTAAACATCACCTACATAAATGAAAAATGTCCACTAGCTTTATCTCTCTGGGTCACTCGCCACAAATTACACATACCAGTCTGTGACTCAGGTCTCATATTACCCTTTACAAAAGAAACCCGATACTGTACATTCAGCTTGGCTTTGTCTCCAAGAGGATATAGGATGATTGAAGGATCGTAAAGTTACCAAAGTAACTGACTCCGGTGACTAGTACAGTGTTCTCAGTATGGTTCAATGGTGCAATACACCGAAAATCAACAGGAATTCAACTACAAAACGACTCACCAGAAACAAAAATACTGAATTTCTTGGGTGGGACGTCTTTTCCACCAATGATCTGCAGTTCATAAAGTCCAGAGTCTTCGGTTCTGCTGTTTGTGATGGTCAGAGATCCAGTCCGATCATCCAGCTGCAGTCTGTCTCTGAATTTCCCATCAAGAACATCATTGTAAAGTGAGATTTTATTGACTACATTGTTGATCTGAGCTATACGGGTGCTGCCAGATCCAAATGTCCACAGTATAAGTTCATATTCCTGTAAATCAGTAAGATCAGTGTGTAGCGTGACAGAATCTCCCTCCATCACTGACTTCACATCAGCACCAAACACACCTGGAGAACAAACAGAAACCTTCGCTCAGACTGACAACGTTAAGCAAATCCAAATGCTAATCAGCTAATAAGACTTGATAAAGTTCAAAAGGTTAGTAGGCTAGCTGTTTGTGGGAAATGGTAGCACACTAACACAGAATGAGCAGATATGTGATTGTGGTTGATAAATTATGTCAATATTACACCTACGTATATCGCTCAACAACTAAAAAATGTACATATATAGTTTGATTACAAATGCACACTTAAGCTGTTAAAGAGCTACAAAGTGAAACTGAAAGTCTAAAGCTTTTTAAATACTCACCCTTCGCGAGCAAAAAGCATAAAAGTACAACAGGGGTCTTCATTTTGGTGAGTAAAGATGATGAGTGTAGTTAGTAACATGCTACGTTGTTTTCGAGTGATTAGCATTTAACTAGCTCGTATCAGACACACCTGCGCGGACAGCGACAACACGCTTTTCTAACTAACATTATTGTATGTAACCGACTTAACACTGTATAGAGATATTTAATACCCGTTGAAATTAATTTGTGAATTATATTCGTCTTCGGAGTCGTATTCCTTATGATTTCACTGCAGATAAGCCTAGAAATACGCGTTGCGAAGAACGGAAGTAAGAAGAATTCGATAAATGTCAGGAAGCTCTTCTTCTTCATGTTTTATGGCGGGTGGCATCCAAAATGTCAGGAAGTTCCTCCTGTGGGATCCTGAAGGATATTGAGTCACGTCCTCACCTGCAAACAAAAACATTACCTTTATAACTGTTTTGAGCTTTACTTATCTTTTCCGTATGACTTTCCCAAATACGTGTAATCACGTGGGCTTCAGATAACAGAGCTGTTTTACGAGACCTCATTCGAGTCGTTCAACGCATTTTTGGTGTGTGTTTGTGTCCTGCAGGTGTGCAATGCATTTCCACCTGATGACCATGAAAACAGAGGAGCTGATATGACTTTTTGTGGGTGCATATACATACTGTAAGTCAACATGAAATCAGATTGACCTCAAATCAAAGTATCAAACTAACGTGTTCTTATCAAAATTATGTCTGTTCTTATAAAATTAGGTCTGATTTTGAAAATGGTTAATGTTATATTGGGAACAAAAATAGTATTGGTATTTGGCTTGGTTTTCATTATCACATTCTATAAGCAGATCAAGAGAAGACTGACTAGCTCAGTTTCTGCCCTGTTGAAAAAACCAGCATATGCTGGTTAGGTATGTTTTGATGCTGGTTTAAGATGGTCCTTTGCTGGTTTAAGCTGGTCCTTTTGCTGGGTTAAGCTGGTCCTTTGCTGGTTTGAGCTGGGCCTTTGCTGGTTTAAGCTGGTCCTTTTGCTGGGTTAAGCTGGTCCTTTGCTGGTTTGAGCTGGGCCTTTGCTGGTTTAAGCTGGTCCTTTTGCTGGGTTAAGCTGGTCCTTTGCTGGTTTGAGCTGGGCCTTTGCTGGTTTAAGCTGGTCCTTTTGCTGGGTTAAGCTGGTCCTTTGCTGGTTTGAGCTGGGCCTTTGCTGGTTTAAGCTGGTCCTTTTGCTGGGTTAAGCTGGTCCTTTGCTGGTTTGAGCTGGGCCTTTGCTGGTTTAAGCTGGTCCTTTTGCTGGGTTAAGCTGGTCCTTTGCTGGTTTGAGCTGGGCCTTTGCTGGTTTAAGCTGGTCCTTTTGCTGGGTTAAGCTGGTCCTTTGCTGGTTTGAGCTGGGCCTTTGCTGGTTTAAGCTGGTCCTTTTGCTGGGTTAAGCTGGTCCTTTGCTGGTTTATGCTGGTCATGTGCTGGCAAAGGACCAGCATAAACCAGCAAAGGACCAGTTTAAACCAGCAAAGGACCAGCATAAACCAGCGTCAAAATATACCTAACCAGCATATGCTGTTTTTTTCAACAGTTAACTAAAACCTGGATCTGATTTCTTTTTATCTAGGCTACACAGAAATGTGGTTTTGTTTTGTTGAGTGGACGGAATAGCTTGTGTTTGTGTCTATGTTGCATGCGGTTGAATGGCTTCTTCCTGTCTTGCTAACATGAACCACAGACTTTTTCCTGTTAAAATAAATAAACTGTTAAAGTAGTTAGTCTAGCAACAATAATGCTATTTAAAATTAGGTATCCATTTGCCAATGACTATTTAATATTGAAACCAATGTAACATTACGAGAAATTGCACTTTAGTAGGTTGCAGTCTACACACTAGTAAAGTAAGATATTGAGTTTTACTTCTTTTAATATCAGCAGTTTTGACATATAGGCCTACCCTAAACATGATTGGCTGTCATAAATAATAAAGAGAAGACGTATAGAATACTTTCTATCAACAGTTAAATATGCAAGTAGAACAAATGCAAATGCACAGTTAGTGCGTGTGCACGGGAGGGTGTAAAATAGGGGAGGACTGGTCACATTTCGAGTGATGTTCTCTCAGACAACACCGCAAACGTTTGATAAAAATGCCTCATGGGTTTGTTTTGTTTGGTTTGTGCTTCTGGCATCTCGCTGGTAAGTAAAAATGCCTTTTTAAGCCTTTTTAGCTCTTGCAGTTTTAAAATGGAGTAGAAACTTTAAAATTACTAACAGCTATCAAAATGTCTGAACCTATTTTAATTTTAATGATATTTTAATTTTATTTTATTTTATTATTTAAAAATGTATTATTTATTTTTTTATTATTCTTTTTTTTTTTTTTTTGCAATGTTTAGCAAGCTAATAGCTAGCTATGCTAAAACTGATGTACTAAGCAATTTTTTACGGAAAAAAAGCTTTTTTTTCTCTACCCCTAAAATGCCCCTAAACCCCTAAAATGCATTTTGGATGCATAATTTTAATGTAGTGCTGGTTATCAGTAAACCTGTTGTCATGTGTTAATGGTGTTTTATATGTACTATGCATCTTTATATTCGGACTGCAGAGTAATCAGTTTAAAATATATCTGGCTTATTTCTGTTAATCTTATACTGTGAAGTTGTTGACATGGTGAACTGATGGTGAGTTTAGGACAGTATAACAACTGGCTAAACGTGTCAAAGGTCTGTGACTGCAGTTTGCACGCACCGCCAAATGATTCATTTTACGCTGAATTGCAAATTGTAGTTCGTTACTGATTCCAAATTACATGACAAAAATTGTAGTTACTGACGTAATCCATTACATTACATATTTTAGGTAATATAATCAGACTACTTTTTGATTACTTTTAGATTACTTTTGACCTAACTCGTTTCTCACATTGATTTAAATAGGATAATCATGTACCATACTGATATAAAAATACAAAGAGAATGAAAAAAATATATATATATATCATGCATTTTAAGACAAAAGCCTTCCACAGGCATGGTTAAATAACCCACTGAGTGATTTAGTGTTTATATAGTTGATTTAATGTTGAAATGTTGAGAAAACACTTATTAAAACTGAAATGATTTTTGTGAATCCAGTGGTCAAATGTTGTATGACCTCTCAATTTTAGGTAGGCTATTTTAGAAAGGTAAATGAAAGGTGGACGAAAAGAAGAATTAGGGAGAATCAATAAGTTACAACCCTCTACATTGCGAGTAAATCACTCCGGCAATCTCATTGGCTGGCGCTCACCTATTATCGTCCCTGTTTTGATTTCAGCAAATCAGTTCGAGCGAATGCACACAACGTGATTCATATTCATGAACCCAGCATCTCATTAATCCTTAGTGCGTTTTATATTGCTATTAGTAGTAGAATTCGTAGTAGTATTATTATCTTATCAGTATTATTGTGTTAGTTTTTTTCCTGTTCTTTTTTTTTACAGAAACACTGAATGACCAACAATATCTTAAGCACCACCACCAGTCCTTTAAGACTGTTTAAGTTCAGTTAAAATGACAAATATGCATTCATTCATGGTTACCAATTTCTAATTTTTAATTACTAAAGTTCTATCATTAAATAATATTGATTATCATATTATAATGCTTGACTGACTGATGTTAAGAGTGTATTTTCAGATATTTATAAAACTGTGCCATTTTACAAACATATATATATATATATATATATATATATATATATATCTCTCTCAGTCTGGCGAGTAAACAAAAAAATGTACTAGCCAATGGCGATTCAATTGCCAAGGTGTTCATAGAGGGCTGAGTTATGAATAATTTATTGCTATTGTGTGATTAATATGTATGTAATCAATAAAAAGTATAACTGTAGTCTGATCACCACTATTTTTAAATGTAATATAATCAAATTACAAGTACTAAATTTATTTCCAGATTACATGTAAACAGTTACTACTCACTGCATATTTATTAACATACAACGCTGTAGCGTTTCACAACGAATGATCATATCCTACTAATATAAATAAAACAGCTGTGATACTGAAAAGCTATTTTAAAAAAAGCTAGCTTCACCAATGAGATGCAGCTTTAAGCCATGTTTTTTTTTTCTTCTTCTTCTTCTTCTTTTTTGGCTTTGTCCTCATTGACAATCGTATCAATCTGTGGTTTTACTCTGACCGTTTGAAAAATATACGAATAAACTATTAAAAATGGGAGTAAAATACAAAATGTTTGTGTTTAGTTTAAGTACAGAGCTGGCTAGTAACTGATTACATGTAATCTGGATTACGTAATCAGATTCCAAAAATTAAGTACTTGTAATTAGATGGTGTGCGTGCAAAGTGCTAAAGTGGTTTGATAATGAATTCTGAAGTAGTGAACCAGCAGAAAGTTACACAAGCGGTTTAGTCAGAGATTGAGAACGTGCTCTTGCATGTTTCAGGTGTGTTTGGGGTTGAGGCAGATGAAATCGAGTCGTTGTCGGTGATGGAGGGCGATTCGTTCACCCTACCGACTGGTGTGACTAAAATACAAGAGGACGATCTGATCATGTGGATGTGCGGAGACTATTGTATCGCTAAGCTCAACATATCATCCCAAGTCATCTCTGAAACTCATGACAGATTCAGAGACAGACTGCAGCTGGATCATCAGACTGGATCTCTGACCATCACAGACACCACAACCACAGACTCTGGACTTTATAAAGCACAGATGATTGGACAACAAGTGTCAAGGAAAACTTTCAATGTTACCGTCATTGGTGAGTAAAAAGCCACAGACTCAGACACGAACAATTTATTCTGATTTATGTATATTTCCCTAATGTTTTCCAGCTCGTCTTCCCGTTCCTGTCATCACCAGTTACTGTCCTCAAAATCCTTCATCAGGATCATCAGCGTCCAGATGCGTGCTGCTGTGTTCAGTGGTGAATGTGGGTCATGTGACTCTCTCCTGGTACAAAGGAAACAGTTTATTGTCCAGCATCAGTGTGTCTGATCTCAGCATCAGTCTCTCTCTACCTCTGGAGGTGGAATATCAGGATAAAAACACCTACAGCTGTGTGCTCAACAATCCCATCAGCAACCAGACCAGACATCTGGACATCACTCAACTCTGTCACACATGTGCAGGTAGCATCAAACCATCACTGAACAGCACATCAGCGGCATATTATCAATCATTCCACATACTGATATTTATTTAGTTCTGTTTTTCCTTTCAGAATGTGTCTGCTGTTGTAATTCAACTGAAGCTGTGATCCAATTGGTTGTCTCTGCTTTGGTGGGCGTGGCTATTGTTGTCGTTCTGGTTTATGACATCACATCCAGAAGAGCTGAACAGAAAAGAAGAGCTCTGAAATCATTATCAGACCATAAGTGACTTACTGTAACAAGAATAAAAACTATTAAAAATGGGAGTGAAATACAAAATGTTTGTGTTTAGTTTAAGTACAGAGCTGGCTAGTAACTGATTACATGTAATCTGGATTATGTAATCAGATTCCAAAAATTAAGTACTTGTAATTAGATTAAATTACATTCTAAATACTCGTGAACAGACGAGTTACTTATTTATTGATTACATATTCACACAACAGCAATACATTTTTCATAATTTATTGATTCTCCCTTATTCCTTATTTTCATCTTTTAAATATTCTTTCTAAAATAGCCTATTATGCATTCTGAATATATATTCACAAAGTCTTCCAGTTTTGTGGACATTCACACAAAGACCAGTTACTATCAAGTGGCTATAATAAGAGGACACACAGCATTTGGCCACTGGATTTACAGAAATCATTTCAATTTTAAGAAGTATTTTCTTAACATTTCAACATTGCATCAACTACTGATAAACTGATAAACACATTAATTATCACTCAGTTATTTAACCATGTATTACTATGTCTTTGGAAGTCTTCTTGCAAACACATTAAAATCCAGAAATTCACATTATTTCTTATTTACATTTAATGGAGGGATTCCCCAATTATTTTTTTTTGTCAGCAAAACCTCTTTCGCATAATGTATTTACATGCAGGTAAACAAATTAAATATACTTTTTTTTTTAAAATAAGTATTATTTTGACTGATGTTATTTTAAAATGATTTATTTTAATTTACCATTTTTATGATTTAATTAATTATTAGCTTTTCATTAAACTCACAAACCTCCTGCAGTTCCTTCACAAACCCCAGTTTGGTAAACCTTGACGTAATGTAATGTTCAATGCACTTCTTTTTCTTTGCATTTTTCTTTCAATATGATACGATTATCCTATTTAAATCAACGTGATAAACGAGTTAGGTCAAAAGTAATCAAAAAGTAGTTGATTATATTACCTAAAATGTGTAATGTAATGGATTATGTTACTAACTACAATTTTTTTCATGTTATTTGGAATCAGTAACAGACTACAGAATCTCTGTTTAAGTATAATATTGAAAAAAAAATATATATACATATATCATAGGCCTGGTTTCACAGACAGAGTTTAGACTAAGTCAGGATTATGCCATGCTATCAATTAGGACACTTAAGTAATTTTTATAAACGTGCCTTAAAAAACATTACTAATGTGCATCTTGAGACAAAAGGGGTTAATGATTGTATACTCTAAGAATGCCCTGCAACACAACATGGCACAGAGCTCATAACTAATTTGGAGTCTTGTGCAATCATATTTTTACTTAACATCCGTTTCTGCAATAAAAATGTATTTTCTTTCATCTACGCTCTGCTTGCTAAACATTTTCTTCTGTTTTTGTGGTCTTGGTAGGTAGCAGACCTGTCCCTGTGGCCTGTCAGCATTAAAGCATTGACAGGAAGTTGGTTAGTTTTGCAAAAAAAAAACATCTTGCGACTTCAGAAGAACTTGCCCTTTACTGGCAGTACATTGATACTGTTACCCACAACATTCAGAAAGTTATCTGCACTCTAAAAAATGCTGGGTTAAATACAACCCAGTGCTGGGTAAAATAGGGACAAACCCAGCAATTGGGTTGTTTTGACCCAGCAGTTGGGTTAAATGTTTAACCCAACTTTCTGGGTAGTAACCCAACCACTGGGTCAAAACAACCCAATTGCTGGGTTTGTCCCTATTTTACCCAGCACTGGGTTGTATTTTACCCAGCATTTTTTAGAGTGTGGGCTCATCCGAGCTACAGGAACTTTTGAACTTTTGCGGCACAATTACACACCTTTGTTTGAGAACCAAGTTTACTTTTTAGCAACCCTCAGTAATAGTCTTATCTTGCTGTGTATTGCATCATATACTTCCTCCAGTGCACTTATTCATTCAACAGAGCTGATGCACCATTAGTACAAGTGGTTACCTACCCTGTTATGAAAGGTCATCAATGTTGATTATGGGATTATGTGTTACGATGGCTGTCACTGAGAGATTTGTCTTGATATTGTTTTAATAATGCCATGCAATGCTTTTCTTTGTATTGAATGCAGTAAATAATCATTATAATCAAAGCTTTTCCATTGTGCATTTATGCAATTATCAGTTAATCTGTTACTGGTGTAATTATTTATTAAAAACACACGTGGTATTACAATTAGCTTCTGAGAAGAATGCATTTGACATTTAAGAACACTTATTGACAGGCGTATGTCTTTGTGACGATTCGAGTGGGCGGGGCCAGCCGTGACTTTTCGCTATTCTCCTATTGGATTGTGAACTCATCATCAGAGCTGATCCTCACTGAAGAACAGTCAACGCCTCGGTAATTCACGGTTAACGTGACGATTGCGGATAAGCGGATCCGGGTGCAGCTTTCGTTAAAAAGCCCGACATCGCCAGTGGAGCTGACATTGCCTTCTTTTACTGATAACATCGAGGAGCTTTCATTTATTTCGTCCTTTGCTGTGCTACCTGAGGTGGATGTATCGCCAGGTGCTCGTGATCGCGGTGTTCGCCGCTTTTCTATGCGGTTTTCCAGCATCATGCGCTCGTAATTTAAATTACAGACCCATCATCGGTAAGAATAAAACGATTCATTTTAGCGCTTTTCTCACTTTTTAATGTCCCGTGAACGTTTAAACTAGTGCATGATGTCTGATAGCTGATGTTGTGATATTACATGTGGTATTCTCGTGGTGTTGCTCACTGGTTTTTATTTTAATTGAAAATAGAACGTTCTCGTTTCTTCTGGATTCTTTTTTTACTCTTAAAAGCTTTGTCATGGCAACACGTTTTAAACATGCTTGGAAGACCACCTAACCTTACTGAAAAAAAAGATTAAACCAGCCAGTGGTTAACAGGTCTGTTTTAAAAGGGTTGTGGGCTTTTGTGGTTGTGGCACCAGCTGTTAAACAACAGCCTGACTAGTATGGAAAACAAACTAAACCAGCAAAGACCAGCAAGCCAGTACAGCCGTATGTTACCCTTATGAAAATTAACCATTGTTTTGTTATAGTAAAAAAGTATAGTAACCATGTTTTTTTTGGCGGATTGATTACTATTTGTATACAGTAACCACAGTTTTACTACAAATACCGTGGTTAAACTATGGTTAGTGTTGAAAAACCATGGTTAATTTGTGGTTACCATGGTTTAACCATGGTTTTTTATTTTATTTGTAGTAAAACCATGGTTGATATTTGTAAGGGAATGTATAATATATATATCGTCACCTTGGAATTATAAGGTTCTATCTGCCATTTTTGTCAAAATTGAGTTATTCACATATTCTTATTCTGTGACAACTCTTTTTGCGTTTCAGGAATTTTAGCCCAGGAAAACTTGGAGGATGACCCTCATGCACAGGGATCTTCTTATATAGCTGCATCATATGTGAAGCACTTGGAGTCAGCTGGTGCCAGGGTTGTACCAATTCAGTATGTTAAACACAAGCTATATGCTATTAATACAAATTAAAAAAATATATATATATAGATATATAAAGATAAATATGTATGTTTGCAGCATAAATCGCACCGAGGAGGAGTATGAAAAACTGTTCAACGCAATAAATGGGTGAGTGTTTCTGGATAGTTTGACACCTACCTAAGATGTGTACCTACATCCACCTACCGTAGATGTGTTTGGAACATGGAAGTTGGTTTATATTTGGACCAACTTGTAAACCAATAGATAGATCAGCTAGAAACCAGATACCATGCTCCAAAAACGGCTGTTTTAAAAAAAAAATCATATTTATATTGATTGACTGCTTTTAACCCATTTAGTTTACTGCTGCCTGGTGGGAATGTGGACATTGAAAAGTCTCAGTTTACCAGAGCGGCGAAGGTTTTCTATGAACTTGCAATAAAGGTAAGTTAAAAAAATGGTCATGTGAAAATTAGTTTGACTTGATCTTGATGAGATCGATGTGCTTCGATGGTTCTTCTTTATTATCCACGACAGGCTAATGATGCTTCAGATTATTTTCCGATCTGGGGCACCTGCCAGGGCTTCCAGCAGCTCACGGTTCTGACCAGCAACAAGAACTTGTTGACCTTGACTGACACCAAAGCAGTCGCCCTGCCGTTGACCTTCAGCCCAGGTTGGTAACAGCGTGTTTTTCTCCAAATGTGTCACATTCTGGAATAGCAAACTCTTACTAGTATTACAGCACTGTTGTCCATTATAGTGATTACAAGTGACGGTTAATGGGCGGGAACATATGTGACCCTGGAGCACAAAAGCAAATATTGTCCTATCCTAACAAACCATACATCAATGGAAAGCTTATTTATTCAGCTTTCAGCTGCTGTATAAATCTCAATTTCGAAAAATTGACTCTTATGACTGGTTTTGTGGTCCAGGGTCACATATAATAATGCATACTTCTATTGTTTGTGTTTATATAAGCATATTTATATACAGTTATTTCCAAAATGATAAACTGGATGTGCACCTATACATTTGTAACACTTTCTAATTTTTATAAATAGGTGAACCGCAACAAAAATGTCCAAAATTGCTAAGCACAGTTTGTGTTGTCTGGTTTACCAAAGTCATGCATTAGCTCATTAATGTTGTTTACTATGAGTTGATGTTCGGTCAATGATTTTGACTAATTACAGGAGCCCAAAACAGCAGGTTGTTTAAGAAGTTTCCAAAGGATGTTCTTCAGTCTCTGGCAGAAGAAAACATCACGTCTAATTTCCATAGCTGGAGCTTGTCCATGCAGGTACCAATTTAATAATGTTTTTTATGCATATGAGAATTTTTTTTTCAGAAGTAATTTCACAATGCATACAGTGGAACAGAACCAACCCTGCTATCAAAAACAGAAACATTGACTTCTGTATTTCTCACACTGCTTTTTTTTTTTCATACTGACCAGCAGTGTTGGGAAAGTTACTTTTAAAAGTAATGCATTACAATATTGCGTAACTCCCTAAAAAAGTAACTAATTGCATTACTTGGTTACTTTTTATGGAAAGTAATTACTTTAGTTTGTGTTACTTTTTCTCACCTGGACTGGGCTTGCTAACAAATAATAAATTAATAACAGTAACACTCTTATTTGATCAAAAAGAAAAGAAAAGTGAGGTCAACAGTGAGATTAAATACATAAAGTGCATTTGTGTTATTTAACAGGTTTAATTATTGCAGAATATTCGGACTCTTTGTATTCATTTCTAGGAAATCTGAATCTGTTTTTGAGCAAGTGAGATCATGTTTACACAGGGCACACGATGCATCTGCACCTTTCTCACGATTTCTCTCAACATGAGGACAAGAGCGCTGTTAGCCAATAAATGGGAAAACAAAGTAATTGGCATTACTTATTTGAAAAAGTAACTCGGATATTTTATTGTAAATTTAAAAGTAATGCATTACATTACTAGTTACTTGGAAAAAAGTAATCCGATTACATACTTGTAATGCATTACCCCCAACACTGCTGACCAGTCACCGTATACCTCAACTATTGTTGTGTTCTTATTCGAGTTGTCTAAACATGATGTGCTCTTACAGAATTACAGCAGCAATGCCAAGCTTAAGCGTTTTTATCGAGTCCTGACTACAAATACAGATGGCAAGAAGGAGTTCATTTCCACCATGGAGGGTATGAATGCTACAGAGCATCTCTAGCCAGTCTCACCAGTTCTCATTAAATTGAGTTCCCCCATAATACTGTGCTGTAGTGAGCTAATTGTACAGTTTTACATGTAGAAGTAAATATGTAGATGTTGGTTTGTTCAAATTTCCAGTAAGCGATCACTATGTAAATAATTACATTTATATACTTGTATATTATTTATGTGTTTCATTAAGCTCTGTCATTTATCCTGTAGCGTATCGATATCCCTTCTATGCCGTTCAATGGCACCCAGAGAAAAGCCCATTTGAGTCGATTGAGAAAGCCGGTATGGTGCACACGCTCTCAGCCATCAAAGCCACTTTCTACACTGCCCACTTCTTTGTTTCTGAAGGTTGGTCTTCTAAAAAATGGAAATTACAATATGAAGATGAGAATCTCTCATCTTAACCCTTTTCATTTTACTTTATGGGTTTGTTTAAAAAAAAAAAAAAGTCAGCATTCAAGAAATGTTAAGCAGTATATTCTTTCTGACCACTTAATTTATTCATTTATGTGCTAATGGTCTTTTTCAGCAATGAAAAACCATCATCAGTTTTCTTTGCAAAGCGAAGAAGAAAAAGCTCTGATTTACAACTATCAGCCTGTCTTCAAAGGCCTCAACAGCATCTTCCTGCAAAATTACTACTTCGATTAAGTGCTTACAGTATTCTTTGTGGCAGAAAAATTATTGATTTTATTTGTTTTTAAGTATTGTTTTTATTTCTTTGCTCAAAAGTTCACCAGAACCTGATGTTTGGAATGCTGGGATGCATAATTGTAACATTCATGCTTCTAATTCACTCATGTAGCTCTTGATTGTAGATTCTGGATGTAGATGTGACGTATTTTAGAAACATCATTGCTGAATGTATCGATGCTGTTATATCCAATTCAGAAGTCATATTGGTTACACTTTACTTGAAGGGGTGTGCATAAGACTGACATGACACCTACATAATCATGACATGTCATGAATATGAAGGTTTTTTATGCATGTTTATGACAACTGTCATTAAGTGTCATTCGCTCAGTTATATAATTTTTAATGCAAAGATGACATTGTTTGAGATGTCTTTGTTATGGGCTATGGTTAGGGGTAAAGGTAGGGGTAGGGTTAGGTTAGGGTTAGGTCAAATAATGTCATATTTGCATTAAAAATGACATAACTGAGCGAATGACACTTAATGACAGTTGTCATAAACATGCATAAAACCTCCTTCATATTCATGACGTGTCATGTCATGATTATGTAGGTGTCATGTCAGTCTTATGCACACCCCTTCAAGTAAAGTGTTACCGTCATATTATATATCTTCTAGTGCCATCGTTCAGAAGTTGAACATTGTAATGTTTCACAGGGTTTAGTAGCATGACCAATGCAATGTTAAAATGTTCTATTACTTTATCAATATCAGAGAAAATAAAATATGGATTTAAACTTTAATCTTGTTTTAACTGTTCAAAATCCTTAAATATAATTAAATTTTAGATGGTAATTCATTCATTATTCAGTAGAGGGCAGCAGGGACAGTCTATACTTTGTGGTGCGTTTAAGAAGTGCCGGACAAGACTTCTTAAAACATTTATTTTATTTATTTTTTTTGCATTTTTAAGAGGTGGTATACCATAAAATTACCAGAAAACAACGAGATCTAAACCTCCTTACAATCAGATACATAAGCAGTTTGAGGTACAAAATCAAAATGGAGAAAGTGCAAATTTGCTAATAGCTCTCGTACCAGGACAGAAATGTACAAAATAAGCGTTCAACACTGGCGTCAAACTCTCCTACGTCAAGGCTTAATAAACAAACAAAAATGTATGTATATAGAGCGTTCTGGAGTACTAACCATTTAAATCCGTAAAACATGAACGGTTCACGTTTGCTAAATTGTGTACAATCAGTTGACCCCTGACATGTGCATAGACACTACATTGTTTCATGCACTTAAAATTAATAAGGAAAAGCCTTTCTATTGCGACAAATAAGATTGTTCTTTGACACATAGACTGTACCATAAACAAGATCATCACTATGATAGCTAACATGACACTTTTTTTGATTGTGATCACGTTTACGTTTGCGTTTAAAAGATTGAACAATTTCAATGAACACTGAAAACATATAAAAGAAATCATTATTTAGCTCCATTCAACACATTTCTATATGAAAGATTCTTTTGTATGGAGAATCTTGTTCTGCTTTGGAGGCCGTTGGTGCTGAGCAACGTTAAAGGTGCAATATAAAAAATATAATAAATAAATAGCGACATCAATCCAGTAAGGAGCAGCCATTCCGATGCACAATAAAGGAGCAAGGCAGGTAGGCGTCCATCCAGCATTCAGCATGTAAAAACACAATATGCAGCCTGCTTAACTGTAAATACTTGCATTGAAATAAGTAAAAAATGAGAATGACTGACTATAGTGTATTAGAGATACACTGTATATCTACAAAAAACCTTGGTACAATCTCTTTCCCAGACAGCACAGGTACGTCTGCAAGATGTCTGTTAAAGATCACTTCATCTGGAAAGCATCTGCTGTGTACAAACATCTGATAGACGTCTTTAAGATGTCAGTTTTACATTCATTCTAAATCATAAACATCTTAAAGACATCTTCTAAACATCTATTTGACATCTGATAGGAAACGTCCTATAGACGTACTGGAGATGAGCAAACACTAAAAAAAAAACACGCCTTCCAGATGTAAACACGCACATCACATAGATGTCTCTGAGATGTACGTGTGCTATCAGGGTTCTCGGTCTTCAAGTACACTAGTGTTTTTTTCTGTAATTCACCCAAAAGAAAAAATGTAGTCATTTAACTGCCTTAAAGCCATTTCAAACCTGTATGCCATTTTTCCATGAAACAAGATTTGAAGAATCTTTACGCACAATTTCATAAAACTTCTTTTAAAGTCTGTGTAATGGCTTATTTTTTCACGATTTTGATACCTTTATTTACTTGGCGGTTTTTTTTTTTTCATTCAAATTTGGCTGGGTGGTTAATTTTTCTGTGGTGTGACAAACTCAGAACACATTTAATATAGCTTTACACAGACTTTTAATATGGAGTTAGGTTTCTACCACTGGTAAAAAAAAAAAAAAAAGGAATTTATCAACTTTTTTTTTTTAATAGGCGGTCACTATGAACCGTTTTGTATGGAAACGAACTGTTGTGAAGATACTTAAAAAAAATTGTTTTTGTTCCACAGAAAAAGTAATGCTGCGTTCAAGTCCTCCTGGGAGTTCATGTGCGTTCAACTCGTAAATACGATCTATCCGACATGACTTGAACGCACCATAACTGCATATATTTGGAACCACGTGTGCGAGTTAAACGACATATTTCACGTTTTGGAGTTTGAACTATTGCTTCAACAGTGCAAGAAACAATTTTTCTAAGAAATTTGTAACAAATTTTAAATGATAAAATGCCTCACTGATTGTTTGACACATTCGATTTAAATAAATTCTGCACTGAAAATTGTCATATCATACAAGTCGCATTTTAAAGCACTTTTTAGTCCGTCTGAATTTAGTAATGCAGATAAAGAAAAACGTTATACAAGCCAAAAGACATCACATTTTATAGAGCAGATGTTTTGAAAAAGCTTGAAAATGTTTTGTGCCTTCATAGTCTGTAATGCGATTCTGCTTTCCCATGACGGTTTTTCTGATTATTTTTCCCGGGATTAAAGGTGCGTGTCTTCCTCCTGGTTGTCTTCTTCATCTTTCCCGGGCTTATTGACGAGCACCTGCCAACCGTTTCCCCCGTCCCCGCCCGCCGCCACCCCATTGGCGCTGTGTTTCTTCTCCTGCATCTCTGATTGGCTGTCGCTGGTTACGTCCAGTGTGGGGTTGTCATGGCAACCGTTCTCCACAAAGTTAAGTTCTTCGCCTCTCGACTTCGGACGCGCCGTAAACCAGAAGAGACGAAAAATCACAAGACAATAGTAAATTAATTTGAACCCGACACGCCATTCAGAGAATGTTGAGGTTAGTAATTAGAATTCGAGTCGCAAATTAATCGCACTCGAGCTCTGTTGACTGCATCATTTGTCATTACCACAGAACATTTGGACTTGTACCTCAGTTTTTTTTTTAAAGCAAACACCATATCAAAGACTTACCATGTTTTTGAGTTTGGGTAAACGACGCTGCCAGCAGATATAGATGATTCCAGAAGCAATAATGAGTACGCAAACCGATCCGATGATCACTAGAACCACAAACAGCTTCCCGTAGTCGCTACGGGTCTGACTGGGCCTCGAGTGGCACGTGTTCACAGTCGAATAATTCTGAATTCCGATCTGAATGAATTAATAATAATTATTAAATTAAATTTAAAAAATATTATTATTAATAATAATAAATATTTATTATCCATATTGCATAAATGTATTTATTTTACTATTATTTACTGCATTTCAGCCTCACCTCGTATAGACCGCTTCTGATTTCCCCCAGCATTGGCAGGACGTCTTTTGGAGGGATGATTTCTTCAGCGAAAAGACAGTATGAAAAGAAAATTAGACTAAAATACTATAGAATGTTTTTTAAGAAAGTGTGTAAATATAATGAACAATTTGGGTCGAGAGAATTTTTATTTATTTTTTTTTTGCATTGTGACAATAACAAAAGCACATTTACCCCTAAAATTCTCAGTAATGCAAGCCACAAAATTATTGTTATTATCATTCAATTATTATCTGAACACATTTAAAAAAAATTAATAAAATAAATTACATTCAGTACTACAAATACTACCATATCACATGAATACTTTAATAATTTCTAGTAACACGTTATTTTATAGTGTCCTTGTTACATGAACTTACAATAGTAATAAAATAAATTATGCATAAATACATGCAATAACCCTAAACCAAGCCCTAATCCTAACCATACAGTAAGTATATGTTGTTAATTAATATTACTGAGTACTTGAATACAATGTACACTGTAACGCTGACACCGTAAAATAAGTGTAACCTAATTTCTTTATTTTGGTAATAAGAATTGACGGCACAATGGGCTTCACTGACATGAAAATGATGATAAAAATGTCAAAACATCTTAAACAGGTACCTAAACAGGCTTTATTTTCTTAAAGCAAAACATCATTACTCATTTTATTCTTTTGATCTTGCAATGTAATACGACCTCAAACAAGCCTTTGACAGGCTTTGTAAGATTCACCCGAGTAGATACAACATCTTACTAATGCACCGAACAGAGATGTGAGAGATAACACGTGCTATTTTTATCATTTATATAGAGAGCATGAAATGAAAAGCCAACAAATTCAACAAGCCAACAAACTCATTTTAACAATAAACCTCACATTACATGTGACCACAGAGGCCCCGAGCAAGTGTGTGTGTGTGTGTGTGTGTGTGTGTTACCCTGCTCGCTGGCTAAGGCCATCAGCAGCTGGTGGTCCTGCTGTGTGGGTTTGCTGAGGAAAATGAGCCAGGAGCCTTGTGGGATGTTCATCTTTCTGGAGAAAGTGTTTTCCAGCATCTCCAGGAGTCTGTCGCCGCTCTCCATACGAAACTCATCCTGTGAGACACACACAAGACACAAACCATCACGAAAATGTCACTGTCCTGAAATGGGAAAACTGAGAAATACAGTGGTGAAAAAAAAAAGTGACATTTACATTTGTGTGTATGGAGGGATATAAAATCCAAAATTAAATATATAATGAAAAAGCACATGAAATGCTCTAATCAATAAATAAATACAATAAATTAATAGTATAAATTTGTACAAAATTCATGTAAAAATAAATGTAATATAATAGACAATAAAAACTAAGTAAATAAAAATAAAGTAAAATGTGAGCATAAATAAGGCGTCGGTTGCATTTATGTAAATGAAAAATTAAGTGGAATTTGTCAGAAAATTCACATTGAAATGTAATATAAATGTAATATAAATGTAATATAGAGGACAAATTTAAATACATATATAAAATACTTTAAGACATGTAATGTTGCTAATAATAAATAAATACAATAAAATGGGAGTATAAATGTGCAAATGTATTTATGTCAAAATGAAATATATTTCAATGACGTAATATAGTGAACAGAATACAATTTAAAAAAATTAAACGATGTAATCAATAAATAAAGTGAAAGTAAAATGTGATAAAATGTGATAATGAAAATATAAATAGGTTTTAATTGTATTTATGTAAACGAAAAATTACATAATATTTGTCAGAAAATGCACCTAGAAATTAATATATCAAACAAAATTAAAATAAATATATGATAATATAATTGCATAAGCTTTAATGCACCATGCAATGTCACAAACAAATAAATAAATAAATACAAATAAAAGGGAGAATAGATGTTCACAAATATTCACAAATCTCAGTGCAATATAGTAAACAAAAAATATTAAATACATCATAAAATGGTGTAACCAATAAATAAAAATACAGTAAAACGTGAGCATAAATAAGACCTAAGTTGTATTTATGTGAAAAAACTGACATTTGTCAAAAAAACACCTTGAAATGTAATATAAAATGCAAAATCAAATAAATATATGATCATATAATTACAGTATATATGCTTTAATGCATCATAAATAAATACAGTAAAACTGAAATATAAATGCACGCATTATATGTAGAAATGACATACATGTAAATGTAATATAGTGGACAGTATGAAAAAGATATGAATTAATGTCATAAATAAATAAAAATAGAATAAAATATGAGCATACTGTACATAAGATGTAAATTGTATTTATATAAAACAGAATTAACATGGAATTCGTCAGAAAATGCACCCTGAAATGTGACATAACAAACAAAACCAAGTAAATACATTTATGGTGATATAATTAAATACCAATTGATGATTGAAAGGAAAAGTGACACAAAAATGTCCTTTGAAATAAACTATGGGGCCAAATGAAGCTCTCTACAGACAGAGAACCAGTGACCCACCTAAAAAAAAAAACAGGTCTGCTTTGTCTGTCACTGAGACGTCATGTCTGAGATGTTTCTCCACCTCACGTTTGCGCTCAAGAGGCTCAGACGTCCTCTGAACAGAAATCAGACTCAGTTTTCCAGTGCTGAGTCATTCAGGAGACTCCGAGCTCTCGTCCAGTGGGATGGATTGGTTTCTGATCAATGCCTCTGCAGTGCCGCTCGGGTTCAAAGCAGGGCTCCATCGCAGGAGATTTGGCAGTTTAGCGCGCAGCTGTCGGAGCACCGGCGGGGGGAAAGTTCTCCGTGATCATGCTGCAATTACGTGCCACTGGAGCGTTACCGTGGCAACAGACGACCGGCTTCTTCTACGCCGGCGAGAACGTGTATGTGCCAATGAAACATCACAGGGTCGCTGTTGTGTTCTCACACAAGTGTTGTTTGATAATGCATTGAGTTAGTGTTCAGTGATGCATCGAGTTTGATTGTGCTGAAAGCATTCTGTCATGCCTGACCAATGTATGTGTTCGTTTACTGGGGTCTGAAACAGAGAGGTTAAGTAAAAAGATACGATAATTTGATGTTACTCGCTGTGTCGGTGTGATCCTTATCAAACGCAACAGTCGCGTTAGACAGCAGTAAGATTCAACAGAGAACTGAAGCTGAAGTCTCGATGTTTCTTCTGAGCGAAAGACGCTGGGAAACTCACGTGTCTCCTCTCAACAATGTCTCAAACTGCAGTGATTTGAGTCAAAGACAGTGCTGTTATCGTTGAATAAAACTAAAAATACTAAAACAAAAAACCTTAATTGAAATGAATTACATTAAAAAACAAGACATTAAGAATTCATTCCCACGACTGATTAATTATGACTGAATTAATTCCCACTTCTGATTAATTTATTAGTTTCCTAAATTTAGTAAGTCACAGCCACATTGTACTAATTTGTTCCCTCATTTTAGTTAAATCATGGCTGTGATTTAACTAATTAAAATGAACGAATAAGTACAACATGGCCATGATTTACTGAAAAGAGAGAACAAATAGATAAAACGTGGCCATGAATTTTGTTTAAAGTTGAAGTACTAAAATTACTAAAAGTAAAACTGAAATAAAAACTAATTAGACAAAGAAAACTAATAAAAAGGACTAAAACACAACATAATTGCTACAAATTTAACTAAAATTAAAATGAAACTATAAAACCAACTTAAAATAATAATAAACCATATCGTAATGAAACTAAAATAACTGGTCTGAGATCTCAAAATGAACATTTCTCATCAAATTGTCAAATCAAATGATCTGCTTATGATCTTTACATCTTTACTCTTATATGCCAATTATTAAGCCAAAATGAATGGGACTATCAAGCTCCAAAAAGTGTGCACTTGTGCACTATATTTTAAGTCTGCAGAAGCCATATGATTGCTTTATGTGAAGAACAGACACTGAGGTGAATGGGTGCCGTCAGAACGAGAGTCCAAACAGCTGATAAAAACATCACAAGTAATCCACACCACTATCAGTTAATATCTGGAGAAGACAAAAGCTGTGTGTTTGTAAGAAACAAATCCATTATTAAGACATTTTTAACTTCACACAATTCCTCTGTCCATAATATTGCTTTCTCCAGTGAAGCATTTTGTCTGAATCAGGAAAGAAATATGAACAGATCAAGCACCGTTTATAAGTAAACTAATATGTGGATGGATTTTGATGTCAGAGGACAACAGGGGATGGGACTTTTTCTTACTGAAGGAAGCGTTATTATGGATCATCATATTTTGGCCAGAAGCAAAAGTTTGAAGTTAAAATTTGTTTCTTACAATTGCGCGTCTTTATGCTTCTCAAGATGTTAGTTGATGGACTGGAGTGGTGTGGATTATTGTGATGACTCTCATTCTGACGGCACCCATTCACTGCAGAGGATCCATCAGTGATCGTGATGGAAAAACAGATTTTTATGAAGAAAATGCAAGTGGTTTGCGTATGCAAGAACAATGTGTGGCTGGGTTAGGGTTAGCTAGAGAGTTCTGGGTTGGGTTTTGTAAAAAAAAATAAATAAATGGCACTTACACAGTCAAAGTTGTCTGTCATGTTGAGTATAACGTAGCCCTTTCCTGCGAGGTTGCTCCAGTCAACGCAAATCACCTGCACAGAGTGAGAAACAAAAAGGGTGTTTAGCAGTCGAAGGATCGCAGTGGATTGTTGTGGTTTAACCAAAACGCTCGCTGACAACCTGCCGCGCTGCCTGGAGAACAAAACTATAAACCCATTACTCTTCCAACGCAGTCAGACAAAATCAATCAACTGTGAAATCATTCCACAAAGACACAACATATTTCATCCAAACAAACAATTGAGAATTGTATAGTAAGAACCACCTGTAGAATTCAAACTTGTTTTGTCGATATTTTTAAAAGTTGAAATGAAAAAAAAAGTACATAACATTACTTCTTACCAGCGTTGTTATTGTTAGCTAAAATGAAAACTATTAAAGATCATTTTTGAAATTCGGAGGGTGACATAATATATAGACACAATAGATGAAAAACTGAACATCAGAAATATTGCCTTGGCACTTACTGAAATAAATATCTTTAAGATGAAGTACTAAAATTAAAACTAAAATAAAATTGAAACTGAAATAAAAATAAACAATTAAATTTAAGACAATTTCAATTTAAAATTTAAGACAAAACTAAAGTACTAAAACTTGAGCTAAAATAAAAACGGAAAATATAAAAATAAAAACTAATCCAAAATATGAATAAATACTATAATAATACTGATTCTTTCAAGGCATTTCTTCTTGTTATTATATTTATACATTATTTCATATCATAATATACTTTACTATTTGTCATATATTTATAATTAGACATAATAATAGTAAGAAATGTATAATAATATTAATATAATAATATTTAATAATATATATTCATTATTTAAATGTTATATAATATACGGGTATACAATAAAGATACTTTTATATATTCACATTTAAATATATTTAAAATAAAAAATATATTTTATTCAATGGTACATATTTTTATTTTTGAGCAGAGAGTATCTGACCTACAGCTGAATTCTGAATTCTTTGAACATTTAATGCAAGAAGGGATATATTATTGCATATATTATTGTATTATATTATTACAGAGCTCAATTAATTTGTTATTTTCTGCCATTGAGTACCTGCTCGGCCTCCTGTGACAGCTCTGAGTCGTGAAGCTCCGTTTCGGCGAGATATTCGGTGCCGCCGTGACGAAGCTCTGCCCCCTCCTCATCCTCCGTTGTGGTGAGCGGCGTCCCCTGCCAGGCGGTTTCGGTGAAGACCACAGGCGGCAGGTCTGAAGTGGGGGAGGATGAGGGTCCGGTTGTGAGCGGCGTGAGGTATCGCCATTCGTCCTCTTCCTCCTCATCCAGTGCGGTGGGGAAAACCACCAACTCTTCCTCATCCTCCTCTTCCTCAGAATCATCCAGGTGTGGTTTGTCAGGCTGCAGGGGCTCCCGGCTGGGCAGGGGGCCGATTTCAGGAGCCGTGGGCGCTTGTGTTACCTCACGGCCCCTCTCGTCATCAAACGGGTCATCGGATGTCAGACGCCTGTCAGGCCCAGCTGTGGCCTCTGGCTGGTTCTGACGTGCGAGTCCAAGGAGACGGGGCGTGGCAGTGGAGTGGGCGTGGTCTTGGGCACCTGCGACTGACGGCCCCGGGGAGGGGTGCAGAGGGAAGCCACTCGATTCTGAATCACTCTCCCACCGCTCCGGGTCCACGGACTCAGTCGTAGGGACAAACAATGAGGAAGAGAGGTTCGTCACAATGGGCTTTTGGCTCAGAGAAAGTGGTGAAGATGGTGGTTCTGGGGATGAAGGGCTGTAATCTATGATTAAATAAAGCAAGAAAAGTTGTAAACATTTCAGAGACAAAGTACACACACTCTAGTATTCTAAACTATACTGTGCTAAACTGAACTATTCTAAATTATGTTTATACTAAGCTATAACTGTATAGTTGGTATTTGTAGTTGGTTTTTCAAGTTTGGTAGTATTGGGATTTAGAGACCAACCGATACTGACTTTATATGATTGATACAATACCGATTATTTTAAAATGTAAGTGTCTGAGAGCCAAAAATTATTTCTTTATTTATGCTGTTAGACTACATCAGGGTTATTATAATTAACTAAAACTAAAAACAAAAAAATGTCATTACTTGGAAATTTACAAAAATAAAATCTTTCAGTATAGCATCTGAAATCACTAAATCGAAAAAATCTAGTGATTTAAAGCAAAAACTAATTATGAAAATACTTAAAAAAAAAAAACTAAAAAAATGTTTTTTTTCACTTTTTCTAACATTTAATTGAAATTAGAAAATATAAAAATAAAACTATTTCAAAATATTATTAAAAACTAAAATAGTGCATTAATGAAACTAAAACAACACTGGACAACGCCAATAAAATCATTATATGCATTACAGATATTTAACAATATGATATATTATAATAATTAACTATATTAAAATATTTGAATGTTTTTTAGTATGAAATATTACTTTTTATTTATGCAATTATATTGATGCAAAGTTTTGATATAAATAGTCATAAACGTATTTTCATCTTTCTTTTGGGCTACATCTAAACATAGCTTAACACTGTCTTTAGAGACTCATTATTAATCGTTAGACTTAATATTAAACAACCGATAACCTAAGTTTAAAAGTGTGAATATCGGTATAAGTATGAATATTGGCCATCTCAAGTGGGATACAGAAAAGTCAAAGATGCCAAAGTCTTGTATAATATAGCAAAGCATAAAGTATACTAAAGCATATTAAAAGCATGTTATATTATTGCATAACCTTGTAAACATTTAGTTTGTTGAGTTTTACATGATAGTTCATTGATATAGAGCAATCAAGTACATGATTACAAAACACTGATTAAGAAAATGCTGTTTTCACAGTATAGTATAGTAGGATGAGGTTGTTTAGTAAGATCTGACGGGAGCATGCTGTCTTATTCATCTTAAGTTTCTTGAGTACAGCAGATTCGAGCAGCTGCACTGCAGCACTGCACCTGCGTTTGGCACAGCACACACATCAGGGACCCGAGAGCTCTCGAATGCAGCCTGATTATTCATGAGACACACACACTGCCACACTGAAACGCGCTGTAATGAGGAGAGCTATTGTCTAGAGTCAGCAGGAGAGAGATGCTATATCTATACTTTATCAAGAAAATTATCATAACTGGATGTAATAAAAAAAAGCAGCATACCAGAGACTGTGTGGCAAGCTTTGGCACACTCCTCCAGTGACAGGAAGTTATTGCGATTCTCTCTGCAGCCCCCAAATATGAAGTTTTCGCACTTTTTAGTGACGGGGTTAAAGTGCCAGCGAGGGATCGCCCCACGACAAGGTCCCACCTTCTTGGGCATCAGACAGCGCTCTGAGAGCAAAAACAAACAAATACATCTACTACTTCTGAAAGCATCTTTTAGAGAACAATAACACAACTGCAAATTTGACAGCAACAGAGTCAGTGTTTTTCGACATCGCCTAAGATCCAGTGGAATCATTCCTCCCTCTGTTCAATTACTGAACTGCTACTGGTTTGGGATGAAAAGCATCAGGTAACTGGAGGTCTTCACACTAATTAAAGACAGTGGATGTGTGAAAGGGACAAGAGGAATGAAAACTCCTGTGAGAGTAGACAAAAAGAGCACAGGGATAGATAGATAGATAGATAGATAGATAGATAGATAGATAGATAGATAGAATGACAGACAGAACAACAGATCGACAGATAAGACAAAAATCTAGACAGATACAGACAACAATAGATACATATCAATAGAACGATATATAGATAGAACAACAGACAGAATGATAGAACGAATAAAGGATAGATAGATAGATAGAACAATAGACAGATAGACGTCTAGACAAAAATCTAGACAGACACAGACGATAGATAGATAGAACAACACACAGAACAATATAAATAGATGATAAAACAACAGATAGATAGTAGATAGATAGATAGAACAACAGACCGAACAATAGATAGATAGATAGAACAACAGAACGATAGATAGATAGATAGATAGATAGATAGATAGATAGAACAACAGACCGAACGATAGAGAGATAGAACAACAGAACGATAGATAGATAGATAGATAGATAGAACAACAGACCGAACGATAGATAGATAGAACAACAGAACGATAGATAGATAGATAGAACAACAGAACGATAGATAGATAGATAGATAGATAGATAGATAGAACAACAGACCGAACGATAGATAGATAGAACAGAACGATAGATAGATAGATAGATAGAACAACAGAACGATAGATAGATAGAACAACACACAGAACGATATAAAGATGATAAAACAACAGATAGATAGTAGATAGATAGAACAACAGACCAAACGATAGATAGATAGAACAACAGATGATAGATAGAACAACAGAACGATAGATAGAACAACACACAGAATGATATAAATAGATGATAAAACAACAGAACGATAGATAGATAGATAGATAGATAGATAGATAGATAGATAGATAGATAGATAGAACAACACACAGAACGATATAAATAGATGATAAAACAACAGATAGATAGATAGAACAACAGACCGAACAATAGACAGATAGAACAACAAAAATCTAGACAGATACAGACAACAATAGATGGACATCAATAGAACGATAGATAGATAGAACAACAGACAGATAGAGCGATAGATAGAACAATAGACAGATAGACGTCTAGACAGATATAGATAGATAGATAGATAGATAGATAGATAGATAGCAAAATGTCTAAACAAGCATCTAGATAGACAGAATGATAAATCGATAGACAGACAGATAGACTGAGCAAAAGAAAGTCTGTCTATTTCCTAAACAGATAAACACTCATTTTGAGGAGGTGCAGGCACAGAGCCAGGATATAACGTAAAACAATTAACCAAACATTTTCAAGTTTGTCTCAAGTTCTAAAGCAGATAGCTGTGTTGTTGTCTTCAGGTCCATCCAGTGCACCCACAGAGACCAACTATTAACCTAAAAATGTTTCATAAAAAACGTGAGTGCGAGTGAGTTACGTGCCAAGGTTTAATATGTAGGATTATGGGTTTGTTCAAATCACTAATTTGAGAAATTAAAACAGTAATGTCTCACTTAGCATACAGCGTGAGTGTGCCAGTTGAATCAAGCTGATATCCACCAGAGAAAATCAAAAAATGTCACACTCCTCATGGCAGCTCCGTCCTTCTCTCTGTCTCATACGCACACACCGGAAACAGGCCACTGCGGTTAGCGAGCTAGCAGGTGAACTAAAAATAATACTGTTTTCGGGCACATTAATTTCCAGGCGTTGTGTAGAAAGTGGGTATATTTTCTCTACTCACTGCTGCCAAACACGTCCACGACCGCAGGGTGGACTGAAGAAACATCAGTGGAATTGTTAAAGTCGACAAAACTCTAATCAACAAAAATAAGGTAAACATCAGGAGGGGACTGCAGGTGTTGAGGAAATGACGCACGATAACGAGTCCTAAAAGCTGTTGTTCACACCACTTTACAACTCTAACTGCCTCTCATTTTTGCGAGTTAAATAACTGTGTCTAGAGGCCGAGTCATACAGAGATACTGACTTAATATGAATCTGTCGTCATTCAGTGCCTTTGTTGCACAATTTACAGGTGCAGCATAATTTTGCAACCATTTTCGAACATAAATATGCAACCAGATTTCAATAGGAAATGAATCGAGTCAAATAATTGTCAGAGCAAATATATTTACACATCTAGTTGATAAATGTCAAGCACTTGACCCAATTTCGAATGTAATATTGCAACCAAATTTTGCTCGTAATTAAGTCAAATCGTTGTCAGAACGAATACTGTATTAACACCCCGAGCTGACAAATGATAGGTACTTGACCTATTTTCAGCCGTAAATATGCAACCAAATTTCATTCATAAATGAATTAGGTCATATAGTTGTCAGAGCGAAAATATTAACATCCCTAGTTGACAAAAGTCAAGTACTTGACCCATTTTTGATCGTAAATATGCAACCAAATTTCGTTCATAATTCAATCATGTCAGATCACTATCAGAGCAATTCTGGTTGCAAAAAAAAACCAACAACTACATTTGGTTGTGAAATTATATATCATTTTCAAACATAATATTGCAACCAAATTTTGTTCATGACTGAATTAAGTCTAAACGTTGTCAGAGCGAATGTATTTACATTTCTATTTAACAAATGACAAGCACTTGACCCATTTTTGATCATAAATGCAACCAAATTGTGTCCATAATTGAATCAAGTCAAAACATTGTCAGAGTGAATATATTTACATTTCTAGTTAACAAATGGCAAGCACTTGACGCATTTTCCAACATAATATTGCAACCAAATTTCGTTCATAACTGAATCAAGTAAAATTGTTGTCAGAGTGAATATATTAACACCCCTAGTTGATAAACGACAAGTACTTGACCCATTTTTGATCGTAAATATGCAACCAAATTTTGTTTGTAATTGAATGAAGTCATACCATTGTCAAGAGCGAATATTTACACCTCTAATTGACAAATGAGATTCATGACGTCAGATGAAAAAGGAAAGACTTTATGACTTTTAAAGTTTACATAGACAAACTTGATGACTTACTGCTTCTACTCACCATTCATGGCACTTAGGTCAACACCGCTGTCTTTGGTCTCGATTTGAGCGTTCTTGCCATCCTCGCTGTCTTCGCTGAAGAATCCAGAGCTCTCCTGAGAACTCTCCATGAAGCCAGGCCTGCGATCCCTCGAGACCTCATCGTGTTCCTTAAAGCCTTCTGGAACATCCAGAACTGGCCCGTGGGAGCGGAGAGGGTTGGGTAGGAGCGCTGGACCAGCGCTCAGAACCTCGGCACACACCAAAACCAGGAAAACTGAACCTAAATGAAAGGAAAAGAGATTTAAAAAGCTCACTTTTTGAACTCGGCCTCATTGAATACACAGATCAAAATCAGCACTAATGAACCAAACCAACTCTTTCACCGCAAATTAATTATTCTTAATAGCTTCAACAGTGACAGATGGTTTCAAGGATATATATAGATCCATCAAACTCTGACTGGAGACGTCTTGAGTCCTGGCCCCGATGGGCTTCAACCACAGATGGTTCCCTATCATGGCGGCTTAGTGTTGTCTCTCAAACCACCCGGTCTTATCTTTCCTCGCCCTACCAGGTCACCACAGGATTAGTGCTGGCTTTAACACTGGACAGCCGAAAAAGGCGACAACTGGGGGGGCAACTAGCCTTCTGTTGGAGCTAAGTTGGAGTTTCAAAGCCAATTACACAGTTCTCTAATTCTGACACGGCTTTAGTTTTTATTCATGGATCAATTTAATTAAACATATTCTCTAGCGAGGCTTGGTTTAATTAAGGAGACCAGCAGGCATACGCCTCGGCAACTCTGGTATTATATCTAGCAAGTGTGTGTGATTGTGTGGTAATTAACAGGATGGAAAAACCGGCCACTTCCTGCTCCAATTTATGAATTGATCAACTTTGCTTTCTGGAAACGTTCCAGTGGTTTTACAGACCCGGGACGGCCAGTGAACTCAAGCCATGCAATGCTGCGGAAACTTCCAAAATGGGATATTGCTGGAGAGTATAATCCCAAATAACCAAATGAAATTTACTTAGTAAATTAAAGAGAATTAAAGATTAAAAGACCACTTTGTTTTTTGACAAACATTCTACATTTATCAGTAATGCTACATTCTATTCAACTCGGAATTCGGAAGTCTGACGATCCAACGTTCAACTTGGAAAAGTGCAACGAAATGTCACTTGTACACCTGCAGCATAAGAGCTAGCATACAATTCTTCAAAATTTGGACATTATACAACAACTTTGTTGCCATGGCACTTTCTTATTTGCATTCAAATAAGGCGCGAAAACTCAATGCACAGGCTTGATGTCGATGATGCCGAATGCCATTGGTTCTTGGAAATGATCCAAATGATATTTTAGAGATTATCAGTGAATAATTACTTTGTGTCTGATCTTAATGCAAAACTATTAGACAACTTCAAAAGACTTGGAATACAATGCACAAGTCATATGGACTTTCATCGTGCTTTTATTGTCGTTTTTGGAGCTTCACAATCCCTACATGGTCACTGGTCAACAATGGTCATAGTAGTTTACAACAAAAAGACTAATTAATTACAGAATAAAAATTTTGGGGCTTTTCCTCCAAGTTTATATGCTTCCTAGGAGGCACCTCTATCTCTGTGATGTATGTCCTTAGAAACCGTCAACGTCCCACCCCAGTAGATCACATTAATTATGTTTGACGCAATCGTATTGTGCCTCAGTGGACTCGGGTTTCTGCAAAGCTACTTCTGACCTCGGTTGAACAGCGAATAAAGAATGTGAATTTGCTGACAGCTGCTCCTTGGCCTTGTGCCCCAGAGATGCTCTCAAAGTTTGGACACACGTTAGATGGTACATTAATCATAAAAGCTAATGAAACTCATGAAGATGAATCATTTGCACATAAACTTGAAAAACAAAAGAAGACCTTTAACAACTGCAGAGAGACACAACTAAAAAGAGGACATATTTTGCTAAAAATGTTTGTAAGAAGAACTTAAAAAAATCTCCCTTTACTCGGTTCTCTGAATTAATAAAAATCTACTTATTTATGCTTATCATTTAATATTTAGTGTGTTTCCTGAGACAAATAATATACCCCAAAAATATTTCCAACGTCGGGATGAAAATACAGGATATTTGGTCATTTAAGTTCTTATTTCAGGAAGATTTGATGTATACAGAAAATAAATAAATAAATTAATAAAAACTGTCAATAACCTATCTACATCATGTCACTCCAAATACATAAATAAGCAATAAATATCATGAAAATAATTTCACATGGCTCAAAAAAATCCAAATGGTAATGAATATAAATCAGACATGTTCTTGACATCTTCTACACTGTGGTTTCATATCATAGCAGTCGCAGCATGTCCAGCGCCCACCTGTTTCTGTCTGACTGATTTTAGATGTCTTAAAATAGTGCACATTCATCCGTTCAGACCAAGACGCCACAATCCTTTGCCATCTGATACGAACACGGATCCGTCACATAGCAGCTATTGTATTAAATATATGAGCAGTTCAGCCAGCGCCAGTATCAGACTCTCTCTGAAAGAGACGAGGAGCCTGAACACAGAATAAAATGATTCATAAATCATCAAACCCGACAAAGCTTGGCCCAATTTGAAGTGTGAGCCACCTGGACTTCAGCAACACACTGTGAATACATACAGCTGCCAATTATTTCTCTGTCTAAAATCCTCTCGATCTCTTTTTCTTACCTCTCGGAGAAAAAGCCACGTCTCATACGAGCGGCTCAAGTCAAGACGGGCTCAGCGGCGAGAGAAATGCTGATGTCACCTGACCTGAATGGGTTTCTGGGCTGTGCCAGCTTACAATGCAGCAGTGCCTGTGGGTGCAGGTGGCACTGAGCATTAGGAGGCAGATTTATAGTCTAAGACTGGCAGCTGCAGGTCTGCAGTGCCTGATATTGCTAAAGAGGGAATGAGTTGTACCACAGTACTGAATTATTACCATATACCATGGTATTTCTAGTGGTGCAATGTCCAATTAAAGATGCTATTTATAAACATGACTGTACTGTAACTATAACCTAAATTAAATGGCAATACAGTACTTTGACCAAGGCATCAAATGTTTTCGATATGGTATGCCAACGTACTTCAAAAAGTACCATAGTATGAGTTCCAAAAACATTGTATTACTAAAGCAATACCACAAAAACAGGGTAATACTTTGATATATATTATAGTATTAGGTGATTACTCCAAGGAAATGTGAAAAAAAACCACTATGATATCTACAGTACATAGTGATATTGTAACAATAACCTAAATTAAATGGCAATACAGCACTTTGACCATGGTATGCTAAAGTACTTAAAAAATACCATGGAATAAGATTTAAAAAAAAAACATGGTAATCTCACAAAAACGGTGGATATATCAAAAATACTTTGATATATATCACAACATTGAGTCTTTACCATGGTAGTTACATAGTACTCCAAGGATATGTACTTTGACATGACATCAAATGTTTACTATATGGTACACCAAGGCATACCATGATATAAATTCAAAAAGCATTGTACTACCAGAGTAATACCACAAAAACAGGGTGATATTTTGATATACATCGTGGTATCGTGTGATTACCATGGTATCTACATGGTACTCCAAAAAAAAGAAAAAAAAAAACCTTAAGAAACTTAACTATGTATTTATTACAGTAAAAGTGTAACCATGTTTTTTGGTATATTGATTACCATTTGTATAACCACATTTTTACTACAAATATGATGGTTAATCTATGGTTAGTGTAGCAACCCTGTTGAAAAAAACAGCATATGCTGGTTAGGTATGTTTTGAAGCTGGGATGCTGGTTTAAGCTGGTCCTTAGCTGGTCATGTGCTGGTCCTAAACTGGTCCGACCAGCTTAAGACCAGCACATGACCATCTAAGGACCAGTTTAAACCAGCATAAACCAGCAAAAGACCAGCTCAAACCAGCATCCCAGCTTCAAAACATACCTAATACCATATGCTGGTTTTTTTCAACAGGAAAACCATGGTTAATTTGACGTTGCCATGGATTAACCATGGTTTTATTTGTAGTAAAACCATGGTTAATTTTCATAAGGGACAGTAACTATAAGCTAAATATTAATACAGTATTTTGACATATACCATGACATCAGTAGTTCACTATACCGAAATCCAATGTACTTTTAAAGAATATCATAGTATAAGTTTAAAAAAACAATGCACTACCATGGTAATACTACAAAACGGGGTAATATTTTGATATATATTATATTATTGAGTGATTACCATGCTAAAAACATGGTAGCATGTCCAAAAATACCATACCATACTATATATATATATACACATACAGTATATGACAGCAAAATGCATATACAATGATATTTACATGATAGTCTAATATATCTGTTCATAACAAAATCATGGTAATTTCCTATTTACCATGGCATTTACACGCCACTCCAATGTACTTCAAAAAATACTAAGCTATTAACATGGTGTTACAAAATACTCAAAGAGGGTGAGCAAAGAATCAAATGCCAGTTGATTTCAGAGTGAAATGGGGTGTTGAACAGAGACTTGGCTTGAGCCTGCATCTGTGCTGCCCATTAGACTAAACAGACCTGACCTGTCATTGTTGTGTCTGGTCATCGGCCTGTCTGGAGCGGCTTTTGACCAGCACAATCTGTCAGCCGTGGCCTCATGGGCATAACAAGCCATCACACACACGGCGTGCCAAACACAATCAGCGTCCACAACAGCTGCGAAATGTTCTTTTCTCAGTTACATGATGAATCATGCTGACCGGACCTGAATACATCAGCTCGGTCTCCAGATAGGGAGGAAAAAGGGGCGTGTGCCACAATCTGCACTACCAGATCAATAACACAAATATCTGAATGACTTCAATGACTGGACTCTTCATACTGGGGATGAGGACAAGCAAAGCACATCAACAAATCATAAATGATCATCTCAGAAAAAGCCTTTTTTTCGCCACTTTTGGCAACAATGAGAAGTGTTAATGATGCACATTGGTTTCAGACACAATATGAATCAAACCTTGTGATTACTGTACCAGATTACAAAACTAGTATTCTGACATTTATCAATGATTAAATAAGAAGTAAATTTTTTTTTTTTTAACCACACATTAACATTACACCAGGCTATAAATATTTTTAAATACACACACTCACATAAAATAGATTAGTTTATAAAAAATATAATTAATAGGGAATAATAATACCTAGCAATAATAATACAATGCATTGATATTTTTATAAAAACAATACAAAATTAAATATGTTGTAATATATTTACATATGCATTCATACAACACAAAAAAAATACTGAACTCACCCAACATCAGGCTCTGGACAGACGGGACTGACATCTCTGCGGCTTTAAATGATCGCGGTGAGAAATAATCGCGTCAGTAGTGTTTCAGTTCGCTCGCATGTGCATCATATGCTTAGTGACCTCAGTGTGCGCTAGACGAGACGCACTAACACGAATTAATCATCGGAATTGAACACAAAAGGTCAGTTGTTGGGCAGACGAAGCGTTATGTGACTGCGAGGAAACTAGACGGCAGGTTCGTTTGCTGCTCTTCTTGCAGTCGGTGGATTTGCAGCGATAGATTGAGGATTTTGGAGGGTTTGATTCCTGGCGCAGTGACTGCAGGCGAGCCGCTGCAGCGACGCAGGGTCCTAAACCCCGCCGAACAACTTGTTTTAGCGACAGCACGATGGAATCCTGACGTCGACCAATCAGAAAGCGCCGATTATGATTAACCACGCCCATTCCACTCTGCGCATAATCAAACAAGATTGTAGACAGTAGTTTAGTATTTCCACTCTGCTGTAAAAGTACTTTTCAGGTGTCAGTACTTTATCTGTGTTTTTCTTTAGAAAACTTTACTTCACAACATTCCAAAGCATAATATTGCACTTTCTCGTTTCATATTAAATATAATTTAATACTTAATTACATTAGAGATCTATTACTTTCTTTCTTTCACTCAAGTAAAAGTAATTGAAATATTTACTCGAGTAGAAGAAAGTACTACATTTTTAATGTTCTCAAGTATGAAAGGTAAAACAAACAACAACTTTTATTTATGAAATGTAGTGCAGTAAAAAGTAAGACATTATGCTTTGGAATGTAGTGAAGTAAAAGTTTTCCAAAGAAAAACACTCTGATAAACTACAGATAATTTTACATTTACTTGAGCAAAGTAAAAATACTTCACTACTGTCTGCGTCTAATTGTAGTGAAGTACACCGTTTTAGCTATGTAAAAATAAATGTAATTAAAAATTATTATTATTTTTTTTATTTGCTTTCGGTACGTTTTGCAAGCTTGTTTCTGCAAACAGAAAATAAAGGTAACTGCAACGGTTTCTTAAAATTATGGCGCTTTATTTCTCACAATTCGAACTTTTCTTTTTTATAACCTCACAGTTGAAAGTTTACATCTCACAATTCCATTTTTTCCTCGCAACATGAACTCGGAATTCTGAGGAAGAAAGTCAGAAGTGCGAGTGTAAACTCAGAATTTTGAGGGAAAAATAAAAATTGCAAAATAAATTCAAAATTCAGAGGAAAAAAAAAAAAGACATTTGCGACAAGTCAGAATCTTGAGGGAAAAGTCAGAATTTTAAGTTTATAACATATACTTACAATTCTAAGGAAAAAAACTGAATAGTGAAATAGTCACAATTACCTTTTTAATATTTTTACTCACGGCGTAAAAAAGCTTCAAGTAGAGATTACACTACTATAATAATTCTAAACAGCCAATTACATACACAGCTTAAGATTTATTGTTCAGAACACAACAGTACAAAAGTTTTTTTTTTTTTTTTACATCACAAATTCGATACATGCAGTACTTCTGCAAAACTGACACTAGAGAAATTTCAAGAATGACAGCCAACAAGACTGCGTGAGCCAAGCAGATCACTACAACCGTAATGACTACGGTAACAAGTTAATGAAAAGACCAAAAACAACATTCAATCCGACAACTGCATGACGGAATATATACAAGTCCAAGGGATTCTACGCAATTCCTTGCAAACAAATCCATAACGAATGCCTAGAACTTCTGTGCGATGAGCTTTTTCTTGGCGTCGTGGGAGAATCTGTTCGAGCGGAACAGCTCGCTGTCGTAAAACGCAGACAGGTTGTGGATGTTAATCTGTCGGGCCTGAGGACAAAAAAGGTGGCATTACAACTCAAATTCGCAAATGACACGTGTAATATCTCTGTAATATAGTACTTATGGGGACTTTTCGATTTAAACATCTATTAGGTACCTTGTCCACCAGATCCTTTTCAGGAATCTCGATGGTGTCCTGCTGGGCTCCGTAACGGTTGCGCTGATATGCGACCTGCTCGGAAACCAGCTGCTTCAGGATGAAGAGCAACAGCTCGTTGTTGTCTCGTCTGAAGGCCAGATACCGCGCGAACGTCTGTAGAAATGCAATAAATGTGACTTCGGTTACCAACTTGAGCAGGATCAGACAGAATCCTTGCAGTCGCAAGACATGCGCAGCGAAGCACACATGGAAAACCGTTGCCAGATCAGTTTGCTCACCTTCCGCATGCTCCTCATCACGCTGAACTTCTGCGTGTCGATGAAGCTTTCCAGCATGACACGGATGGCCATGTTCACGTCGTCCTCCAGCACATAGTCCCGCAGATGCATGCGGGCGTGTGCCTCGGCCATGCGGATCATGGACTCTATGTGACGCACGGTGATTGGGATACTTCCTGTAGCCTGCGAGACAACATACATGATTACTCGCTGACATTTCAGTGATAACTACGCCCAGACAGACGCATTTTTTTGTGCACATTTTGGGGGGAAAAACCCTGCAGAATGGCCTAAAAAATGGTGGAACTTCTTAAAATTGTCTTTAGCTTCAAATGTTATTCTCACCATAGACTATTTTTGACAGTCGCAATGTAAAACAATAAAAACACCCCAGTTATACTTGTTTTTATTTTTTACATTTCTTGGCAGCAAGTTATGGAAGCAAGGTAATTTCAAATCTTCTGACTCTTTACTCGCAATTGAGAGTTTATATCTCACAATTCACACTTTTCTCAGAATTGCCAGTTTATAATCTCACAATTGCAAGTTATAAACTCGTAATTGTGAATTTACATTTCACACTTCAAATGCGACTCTTACCATAGACTCTTTTCGAAGGTCGCTGTAAATTCGGGCCACCTTGTCCTGGTCCATCCGATTAAGTTTTGGTCGCACGCGTTCTTTCGCATACATGATATACTTCCTGAGCAGCTCCTGAGGGATGGGTGGGACATCGAAGGTGTTTGGCAGCACCACCTCCTCAAGACTGGCCACGCCCCCTTCTTTGTTGCTCGGGTGATGTTTGATGTGGCTGCCCACCACGAAGCGTGCCAGCATCTCATCCTAAACCGAAGAGAATTATGGGTAAAGAGATTGGCAAAGCTTGAGCAGGATATGTTTACACGACAACAATGTACTAAAAGTGGCACTGTTAGCCTTTTTGAAAAGTTTCGTTGAAAAGAAACGTTGTCAAAATAATCCCCATTTACACGGATCTGCGAAAACGGCTAAAAATGCTGTATTATGCATGCCAGGCCAGTAGATGGCAATAGCCGCGTTTCCATTACCCTTCAAATTGCGCAAATTGAAATTGCGAATTGAAAATACGCCTAATGGAAATGCGTCAATTTCGCAAAAACGGCCATATATCGCAAAAAAGTTTACAAAATATCGCCAAAGTTTTGCACAAATCTGTAATGGAAACGCGCCTAGTGTCACATTGCAAAGAAACACTACACACCTACGCATGTACCTATAGACTGAACACGTCAGTTTTCAGAAATTTGTGTTTCTGTAGTTTACACAGAGACGATAACGATATCGTTTTCCAAAACCGGCCCTTTGAAAACCAACAGTTTTCAAATGTTCACATCTTCAGGCCCCCAAAAAAGTAAATGAACGGCCAAAATGCATAAAAAGTTTTACATTTTCAGTTGAAAACGCAGTGTTAACGCCCCGAAGACATCTACGGACTTACCTGCACAGGGTCGACGGTGTCTCTTACAACACACAGAACGTCAAATCGAGAAATGATGGGCTCTGTCAGGTCCACGTTTTCCGAAAACGTGAGCGACGGGTCGTAACGCCCACCTTTTAAGAGAAAGAACACTTTCATAAGAAAAATTACTGCTGCCAAAAAACTTTGCTGCAACTTTTAGTCCAGCAGAAAGTAATTAAGAACATGACTGTGCTTCAGATTAACACGCAACTCTTGAAGTGCCGATGGCAAAATTGAAGTGATGACCCTCATTTAGACTTTCATTAAAACGCTCCCAGAACGCACCGATAGGGTTGGCGGCAGCGATGATAGTGCAGCGAGCCTGCAGCGATGTGACAATCCCAGCTTTAGAAATGGAGATGCTCTGCTGCTCCATGGCCTCATGGATGCTGGTCCTGTCCTGATCGTTCATCTTAAAAATGAAGAAAAAACAGGTTCACTTAACTATTCACCAAAAAATTGCTTGTCCAAAAATTGGTGGAACAGTGCATCAAAAACGTCTTTAAAGCTACAAACCGTTCCCAACTCAACACACGGCACCAATTTTAACATTCGCTCACCTTATCAAACTCGTCAATGAGGCAGACACCTCGGTCCGCCAGCACCAACGCTCCCGCCTCCAGCGTCCACTCTCGAGTCACGGGATGACGTTGCACGTAAGCCGTCAGACCCACAGCGGAAGCGCCCTGGCCTGTAGTGAAGACCGCGCGACTCGAAACCTTCTCGACGTACTTTAGGAACTGGGACTTGGCTGTGCCCGGATCTCCACATAGGAGAACGTTAATATCGCCACGCACCTTGTGCTTCCCACCTGTTGAGGGAGCCAGAAGACAATTGAGGAACTTGAAGGACTCGGACGTGTAAATTAACAGCTGTGAAAAGAGCATGAGCAGGATACCTGGATTCTTGGCTTCGCCGCCAAACAGAGCAAGCGCCAGACCGCGTTTGATGTCTTCGTGCCCATAGATGGACGGACCAATACTTGCGAAAATCTGTAGGAGGAAAATTAAGCTTAATCTGGGAAATGTTATGATATACTCAGAAGTTCAAGCTCAAACTTTGATATGTGACCATCGCTCACCCGTTCTCCGATGCGCTCGTCTTTGGACAGAGCCATGATGGCTTTGATGTCTTCATCAGTGAGCTCCGCCACGGCCACGCCCTCATCCTTACGGGCGATGTGATTGGCCAGGATTACAGTAGCGAAGACAGGGAAGCCGTTAGCCATGTTGAGAGAGCCGTCGTAGTTGTTGTGGTAGATTCCTGTGAGCTCCTGCAAAAATAAATCATTTGAGGATATACAGTATTTAAATATATATTAAATGAATACTTGCAATGTTATATAGTGGAAAAAGAAATAAATACACATTTAGATGGACACATTTTGCTTGAATATTACTTATTGTGATATAAATATAAGTTGTTGTGATTAGGGTTGCAAAGGGGTTGCAAGGGGTTTCCAAAAATCCCTGGACCACTCCAAAAAATCCTGGAAAGTTTCCAAAATTTCTGGAATATTTCTGAAATTTACTGGAAATGTTTCACCTTTTTGCAACCCTAGTTGTGATGGTAGATTCCTGTGAGCTCCAGCCAAAATAATTCATATTTGTTTATTTACATATATATTTAAGCATTATATGCATTTTTAAATGGTGTGGAAATATATATAAACATTTAAATGGGCATACTTTAAATTGAATACTTGATTTAGCTATAATAACAAAAGATGCAGCTGTTGTGTCGCTCCAGCAAAAAGAACACACTTTTAGAGGGTATATTTTATTTAGACATATAATTAAGCAATTTTTAAAATGTTATATAGTAAGAAATAAAATATCAATACACATTTAGGGACTCTATTGTACATAAATATTACTTATATTTATATTATATAGTTTCAGTGAGTAGCACAAATGTGTTAACACAAAAGGCTAATTTTTTTATATTTTCAGGTCCGAAATGACATATTTGGGGGCATGTATTACTTATTTGAATATTATTCAGTTTTACAGAATTTATATTATTTTATTTATATTTTAAGACAAGTCAAGATGTTTAATGGCTAAAATTCCTAAATTAACAGTGACCTTTATCCAAAGCTTCATCTTACGCCACAAAACCATTGCCTCTAGTGGTTGGGATAAATCAGTGCAGGTCAAGCTTGTTCATTAAAGGGGTTTTGATAAATGTTGTATTCATCAGTGTCTGCTGACTCACAATCTCGTCTCCGGGTTTGCAGGTGTCCACCAAGTCAGCCAGCAGGATGGCGTCTTTGGAGCGAGGCAGGCGGCCTGCCGCGACTTTGCCAGGACTCTCCTGAATGGTGATACGCTGGTAGTTCTGGTACACTGTCTGTGAAAGGCAAGAACCTTAGCTAACAAGAAAAAAAAAAGAAACATCTGCTTCCTGCTGCTATGGCAACAAACGGCAAAAATGAGATGGCAAAAGCTGTGCTCTTAAGAGCACATTTACATAAGTAGATAAGCAAGAACGCAATTTCTTTTCTGAAATGTATTGGTTTATTATTGAATAATCAGGATTAAAGGTTGATTAATCACCAACTGCTAAATTCTGTTTGGATCAGATAAAATAAATATAGATAAATCTCTCAAATTGTGAAAAATGGTCTTTAGTTTTGTTTTAATCAATAAAAAATAAATGGTTAAATCCACAATTTTCTTTAAAGATTTTAAGATTCTCCCAAATACACTATACTCTCAACTGCAAATCGCAGAGAAAGGTTTTCCTCACGCACCTGCTCCATGTTGATCTCAAACGGACCGAGTGATTGACACTCGGGACAGGAGCCCGGCTTCACCTCCTGGTTCTGGGACTGGAAGAAGGGTCCCAAGATGAAGTTACACTTGTTACAGTTGTATTTCACCATACCGAGCTGCGGCAGAACTCCAGTGCAGCTGGTCACCACACCGCTGGTGCGGATCAACTGGTTCAGGTGAAGTTGCCTGGAAAAAATAAATAAATAAATATTTAAAATAAATATCAATAAATAAATAAATATTTATTTTTATTACATTATTTTTTTAAATTTTTAAATACATTTTTCTGAAAAACCCACAAAAGAGATCACAGCTGTGCATTATGTGTCTAAAATGCATTACGAAAACCAAAAGACATGAAATTGTTCATACCGGAGCGATCGAAGTTCTTCCACCAATGGCAGGTTGCCGATGCGGACGTGGATTTCATGTGCGATTCTGTCGTATTTGGGGTACATCGCAAGCACCACCTCTTTGGCGGCTTCATCGAAGATCTTCAGCATCTCGGCAGGAGCCTCCGGCAGAAAATACGCCAGCACGTGCTCCCTGGATGCAAGCTCTTCATAGTTCACCAGTAAACTCTCCTTATTTTCTGTAAAAATCGCAAAATATCAAGTCGAATCACCGCGTCTGGACTATATTACACAGTTTTCCCAGACGACCGTCCGCCACCCACCTTTGCACATGTCGCTGATGCGCTCTTTGAAGACGTTGTGTCCGTGCTCATCCACGTGTGTGCGCAGGAAGTTCTTGAAGCGGTGGTAGATCTCCAGTCGTGGGGCGGCCATTGAAACCCACTCCCTGACCGTGTGGCCCTTCATGTCCTCCAGGTTCTCAATGCTTTCGATCATCTCTTCATCCTCGCCATCCATCGCGACGCCCTCAGCTGCCCTCTCCGCGAGAACCCGCTGCCTCTTCGTGGGCCGTTTGTCGTCCTCGTCGTCACTGTCTGTCCATCGCAGAATCACAAACAAGGTTTAAACTAGTTTAATTACTTTTTCCTTGAGTGGCTTGCGGTACAATTATTTTTCGATGACTAGAACACCCACCGTACAGAAGTCCGCGTCCGATGCGGCCCATACCAAGGCCCTGTTCTCTGTCCCGCCGTCTCATGGCTGCTTCAGCTTCCGCCCGAGCGCCGGGAGAAAGTTCACTGAGATCTTCATCCTCATCCAGACCCTCTGCTTCATAACGGTCCAGTTCCGGAATGACACGGTAGTCTCTGCAAAAATACAGTAAAAATGTTAGCTTGTTAGCTGTGTTTTCATCCAAAGTTAACTTTGGGAAAATTGGAATATTGCATGAATCATTTGCATTTAAAGCACCGGTTTCATCCCATTAAATCAAGTGAACAAAACTGTCATACCCTTGGAAACCAGCACAAAGTAAATAATATAAATAATAAAAAATAATAAAAATAAAAGTTGCTGCAACTGAGGAAGCCATTAATGGCTCTTGTTCCCTACATAATAAACTACTTGTGCACAGGCTACATGCAATAATAAGCACTGTCATGTAATCATAATTTCAGATGCCTTATGTTTGGAAATGCAGTATCCCAAAATTAGCTTATATCTTATATAAGCTTATTAGCTTTTATATCACCACATCAGGATATAAAACGGTCTTAAACCCTATTCGCACGGGAATAGTATTATCTGGGGACCTTGTGTGATTTTGAAAACCGCCCCCCACATCTGAATTTCGTGTGGTGCATTTGCACGGGATAAGCGAAGCCTGTGATTTTACTCGAATTTACCGACTTATCTACCAGATACCCGGATGTCAAGGCTTTGAGAGTCCCGTTCTATGGTCCAGATGGATTTAAAAAAAAAGAAACTAATATAGTTTCGTGCACTGTGTCATTTACATTTCACCAGGTTAAAATAATATATCAAGCTTTATGCTTGATTTATTTGTAACACATTAACCTCAAACCCTTTTCAGCTTTCTCTTTCTGCAAATTGTATGGTGTAGCGATATGATGACAGCACCCAAAATACTATCAAACACTCCAACGCAGCTCCATTCTTCGCGGAAGATGGATAAAAAGGCGCACAGCAAACAAAAACCTCGAAAAATGATATGCGGCCAGCATCACAGAGATGCCGATTCGCACGGGACTAATATTATCACAGGACCTCGGTGTTCGGCGAAATATGGTAGGTCTTTTGCGGGGGAATTTTTACTTTACAAATTACAGACATGGCCGATTCGCACGGGATTAAGATCACAGACAACCTCCGCAATTATTACAAATGACTGGAGGTCACCAGGTAATACTAATCCCGTGCGAATAGGGCTTTAGGCACAGTTATAATTGTCATGCCTACATTTTGCAAGTTATTATCTGCAAGCCATCATAAACATGCCCACCATCAGAAGCACAGTCTCTCACCTCTCCATCCCATCTCCGATCAGCTCCTCTCCGTCTCTGTCCTCCTCATCAGGAATACTGTCTCCCAGAAGCCCCTCGGACTCGTCCTCAAACGGGGGCAGATCTCGGCCGGGGCTGGAGGTCAGGTCACCCCGCCGCGAGCCACGACTGGGGCTGGTGGCCATGTGAAACGACTCTGATGAATCCTGTTTTGAAACAAAAAAGTCAGTGTTATATAAAACAAAAATCTTTACACTAGAACTTAAGGAGAAATTTTAAATGTCAATGAGGAAAATGCACATGTGTAACTAGATCAGGCTGAGGTAATAATACTGAAACCAAGTATTACATCTGAAAAACAGACCTGTCAATCTGCCAATGTGTTACACACTCAATCTCTACCATCACATTATTTAAGAAAAGTCAGTTATAACTTGTAACAACTGCTGAACCACAACAAAGAAACTAGTTTTACCCACGTGGGACCTTTTTAGGCCAGCATAACTCTTCAACAGACAATATTCTTAGTATATTTATATGAATATATGTCATGCATCAGTTTTTAGTCACGTTAAAACCACACATTTCTATCATATTTATATAATATCAAAAAAAAAATTCTAATCAATGAAATGATTTCACAGGTACGGTTGTAACAAAAAATATATAACACAGAAATCGAGATCACAACGGATGTGTAAATGTGAACGCACACTTGTTAATGTTTATTGCATTGAGTTTATTAAAATATCAAGATCATTACATTTTAACTTTACTAGACAATCCTACAAGACAAGCCATGCACGCATAATTTCGAACACGTTTGCAAACTTCAAATACTTTAAAACATATTTGAACAATCGTTTAAAAGATCTATTTAAATAAACATCATATTACACAGAAATACACTCACCGCCATCTTCTCACGACCGTTTTGAACAGCAGCAAACCTGTAGACTAGCTTTTCCCGGGAAGACCGATTTTTCGCGCGAAATGCTCCACGTGACCACAAAGCGCGCGAGGCGTTATAAATATGTATCAGGAAGAGTCTGAGCACTGTGATTGGTTCGGTGGCAACAACGTCATTCCAAACTGAACGTTCATTGGTTTGACGCGAGAAAGGTGGCGGACATCGATAGAAAAAAAACACACAAAGCACTATAATAGATAGTGAAAGTTCACATTTTGTGTTAAATAAAATAAGCAGTCGGAACTACAGTGAAGACTCACATAAGTGCCAAACTATGTGACTCCTCAGACGGTTCTATAGTAAACCGTTTTTTAAGTTTATAATAAAACGAACTAGATTTTTTTTTACATTTTCTAAAGAAAACATGAGTGTTGTTTCTTTGTGTAAAGAATTTAATTTAAATGATCACATTCTTAAGTACAGTATGTTACTGGTTTAGTATGAAGAATTAAAATAACACAAAGAATGTACATACAACAATGAAACGTAGCATTGACACTGATCTTTTACAGCCTTGGACAATAATTGTACTCTTTAGATAAATTTTTCTCTAGTGTATTAATTGGCCCCTAAAGTGCACACTGTCTGCATACTTTTCAAGCACCTCTCAACAATATGTACAGAACTGGCACAGTCACAGCAAACGCAGCACAGGTCAGGACTGTATTGTATTGAGTTGTTTTGTTGATCTGCGCCTCCAGTCTTTTCTCCGTTTGACCGAGGCCTTGAACAACTGTCTCTGTATCGCATACAAAAAGCTGCGCATCTCGGGTTTGAATGACTGGCTTCTCCGTGGGACGATACTGCAGGGTCGTCTTGACCGCCTGCAGCTCGGTCTCAACCTTCCCAACATTCTCCTCCAGCTGCTCCAGCTGTGGTTTAAGGCTTTCAATGAGCCCTTGGGCTCTTTGGCTGTGTTGGAGAATCTCTCGGATCGCTTCTTCTGAAGAACTGGATGCAGAAGTTGGGACGACGGCAGTTGCTGGTGGGACAAACGCTGGTTTGACTGTTTTCACATCTTTTACACTGCCTTTCAAAGCCATCCTGAGTGAGTCGATGAGGTTGCGGAGTTCGTCTTGTTGCGTTTTGTGCATGTTGGCCTGGACCTTGATGGCTTCCTGAAGACTCACCGGTCCCTTCTGGGCCTCCAGCAACAGGCTCTTGAGTTCCTGCAAACGTACCCGGTTTATATAAGTCGAACCCATCACGCCAATGACAGCGCCCAACACCGAACCAATAACGGACCAGTTTTTGGTACGTTCAGCCCTGGTCCGCTCTTTCTCGTGGCTCCCTCGCACGGCAGCAGAGAAGAGCGCAAACTTCTCTCGCTCGCCGCCTTCTGCGTTCTCATAGGCTGTTCTGAGGCGCCGTTCTTCCTGTAAACGACAAAAACGTTAAAGGGAAGGTGCAATTGTGCAATCCATATACGTATAGGGCTGGGCGATAAAATAATCGATAATGAAAATAATCGCGATATACATTTCCTCGATAAAACGATAAGTGTTTGATACAGTGGTTATGCACCAAAAGCAGAACGAATCAGCACTACTCATGTGAACCACGTCACACGGACCATTTATCCACTCGGCTCAAACTTCAAACGGCAGCACAGCACGAGTTTACTAGAGCAAATGCGTTTACTCGCTGATGAGTCTTGGTCACATGACACTAAACAGCGCTGTGAGATCCAGAGTGAAGAGCTTGAATTCAGAGAAGAACACAAATTATTTAAACTAGTTTAAAGCCAGATGAAACAGCAAAAACACTGTGCGCAATGATACAGTCAGAAGGCTTTTCAATCTACAAATCGCCATCATTTACCATGGATTTACTGTATTTAGACTACTGTTTACACTCTTAAAAATGCTGGGTTAAATACAACCCAGTGCTGGGTAAAATAGGGACAAACCCAGCAATTAGGTTGTTTTGACCCAGCGGTTGGGTTAAATGTTAAATGCTGGGTAGTAACCCAACCGCTGGGCCAAAACAACCCAATTGCTGGGTTTGTCCCTATTTTACCCAGCACTGGGTTGTATTTAACCCAGCATTTTTTAGAGTGTACAGATACCTAAAAACCATATAGTTATATTTTACCATGGTATTGAGGTGCTGTATGTTTGGTTTTAACTCTGGTTATCATGATCTAAATGTATGCTATTCTGGAAGGCCAATGGTTAATTTTAATAAAACTCAAGTCAGAATAATTACATTTCACCATATAAAAATGAGGTTGTTACTATTTTTGATAACGAACATAAATTTACATCTGCATCCTAACTCAAGCTACTACTACTGTCATCTCAAGCTACTGTCAAATGTACATTTCTAAGAGACAAAAAATGCAATATTATAATACGTTTAATATTAGAAATGTTTAATAGACAAAAATAAAATATTAATATTAGAGCCTGCACTGCAAACTGTGCTGAAGATACGCGTCATCAAAGTCAGGCAACACAAACCTGCTTCATGATTTGAAACGATATCACTCATTAGAACATGCAGAAACTAAGAAATTAATTATTTTCTATTAAGATCATTATTTTGTTAAGGAAAAATGACTGGAAAAGTGTAAAATTCAAAAACGTGTTCTGACCATAAAAAGTAGTTTAAAACCACAATTAACTTTCACTGAGGAGCAAAAATCTGCCTTTAAACATGAAAGAAATTAAGATTTGAAATGAATCGTGATAATTATCGTTATCGACTGATATGAAAAACTGTATCGTGATAATTTTTTGTCCATATCACACGACATTACTAGGTCCACCTCACCTGCAGTAACTTATGTTCCAGTGTGGCTAACTCTAAATAATGTGCCTCTTCACGTGACACGCGGTCCAAACGGTCCCTCACTTCCTTCAGCCGAACTTGGAGAGCCTCCAGGCTGGTGTGAGCTTCTCTGACGATTCCTCTGGCGACCATGAAGGCCTTTTCGGCCTAACAGCAAAACACAATTCAGATTATACTCACATTTAAATGAATCCAAGAGTAAGTATGTTTACATGCACTCATTTTTGTCAATCGGAATGAATTGAAAAGGAACTTTGAATCCGACTGAGAAGCAGGGGCGGGTCTACATGGTGGCCCCCATTGAAATATGGTTGGCCACCCCAAGTGTCAACACCACCTCATCTAATCCGATCGATTTTCATTCAGCTCGAGCTCAATCGAAGTATTTACATGAATGCTTTTCAATCCGATTGAACCATCAATCCAATTACTAATGGATTATTTGGATGCATGTAAACGTGTCTACTCAAAGGTTTGTCTTTTCTGGGTCATTTGTCATACGTTACCTCTGTGACATTGGACTGAGCATCTCGGACTTCATTAAGCCCGACAAACTCCTCATATCTCTCCCACCAGTAGTTGACGCTCACTGTTGTGGTTTTCACCACATTTCGGCCCCACTGCCTTCCCAGCTCTCCAGCATATGTTACCGCAGACGCTGTGCGCTCCTTAACGGATGTAATTTTATTCGGCTCATCTTTGGGACTTTGCTGCTGGGTGCAATAGCTTCTGTGGAGGTTCCACTGGACCGGACCGGACACCTGGTGTCGGTAGAGACACATGGAGCCGCTTGGAAATACAGTGTTCCCTCTGAACCTCATTGAAGAGCCTCATATGTGGGGCCGACTCACGTCAAATATGCAACCTGTAAACATACTAAAAATATAGGGACTTCATGAGATGATTCATAAGGTGGTATCAGTGATACAATAAAAAAAAAGATGATGTTTTCTAGCTCCACTAGCTAACTTTGTTTGCATTTGCAAATACAAAAAAATAGAGAGGTTGACAATGATAAATATAGACTAAATAGGACATTTACTTATATTTAGTTTCGGATTCAGTTTTCATTTTTGAAAGTCAGTAACACAACATAAATTAAAGTTGTCCATGTTGGTAATTTACAAGTGAATAATTATGATCAAAGTAAGTATGACGCTGATGTTGCTGTTATATGTGTATTGGTCCCGAAACTGTTATTATAAATTCATTTAAACTGATTGTCGAGCTGATGAATGAATCGGCAAACAATGTTTACATTTCTAACTGAATTAATTTCAGGACAAGAACCAACCAAACTCATACCAGCGATTCTCCGATTCGTGACGTTTCTGCTCGGGTCAGTAATTTATCATGTTTACAGACTGTATATTATATAATATTTCTGTCTAGTTTCCTGAAATGTCATCGTGCTGCATTTCTTTCAGGCACTGTCTGGCTGGTGCTCTTTTCGAAAGATTCTTTTTTTTTAACGATTCAATTGAACCGATTCGCGAATCATTTGCAAATCACTCGACTATACGATTTTTTTAAATAGCATTAACCAGAACAAACAACAGTGGGGAGATTATAAGATTGCGGGGGGAAACCCGTGTCCGAATCTTCTAGGAACTCCACGACTCGAACGAATCCAGTTAGTTTATGATCCAGTTCATTTCGACTAACCGTCCGAATGAACCGATTCGCAAAGATGAATCAGGCATTTGACGGGAACAGTACATCCGGGTAACCGCTGAGGTCTTAACAGCGCGGAAAAAAACAAGAGACAGGCTGCAGCGTGACTCGAAAACAAGCGTTCGCTGAATAATCTGAGCAGCATGTCTGGAAGAGAAGGTAAAAATCAAATAAAATACAAAGACCGTTTCATCACGTAGTAGAACGTCGCATAAAATAAAAACGAGAAGTTCCGATGATTTTTAACTTGTTGTTTATCTTTATATTCACGATGCTATTAGCATTAGCCGTATTAAGACATTTCACATTTTAATGAGTGGGTTGGTTTCTCTTTGTAATGTTACACTGAAAATCAATTTAAAATTCATTATTAATGTTAATAAATGTGTATATTAAACATTTTTTGTCAAATGTATTATTTTTATTTCTTGATGTTATAATGGTATCCAAATACTTAATTATGCAGGAGGTAAAAAGAAACCTCTCAAGGCTCCCAAAAAGCAGTCGAAGGATATGGACGATGTAAGTTCACTTGTACATCGAGGTTTCTGCTGAAATAAACACTGAGAATACAGATAAGCTGCTTAGAGTGAAGTAATAACAAGGGGAATTCAGAAATAATGCATTTTCATTACCCGTTCCTACAGGAGGACATGGCTTTCAAACAGAAACAGAAAGAGGAGCAGAAAGCAATGGAACAGTTGAAAGCCAAGGCTACTGGAAAAGGACCTTTAAGTAAGAGACATAAAGCCACCAGACAATCTTTCTATATAGTTTGTGTTTTTCCACACAACAAGCAATTCTGTTTTGCTCTCTTTCCGTAGCTGGAGGCGGAATCAAGAAGTCTGGGAAGAAATGAATGTGTTTTAGTGTATATTTGCTTGCTGTTTAAACCACCAACTCGTGTTTTGGGTCCACAGTGGCGACGTAAAATGATTTTTTTTTTAGTTTATTGTTCTCTTATATTTTGTAGAGGAATAAAGTTTGTAGTGACTGTAAATTTCAATTTCGGATGTTTAATGTCTTTGTGAAACATTCATATGACAGTCAAAGCTCATGAAAAATAACTACAATATCCAAACATTTCAAGTCTCGTGTAAACAATCACAGATGTGTTAAGCTTATCTTCATCTGATCTCCACACTTTTCTTGTCCACGAATGTTCCATCTCACAATATCATCTTTGTTCAACCTAAACAAAAAAAACTTGATGTTATTGTTTCTTTTTGTTATATAGTATTAGTCATTGAGATGCTCTTCATGTGTCTTACGTTGACGTTTTTTCTTCAGTTCCACTTCTACTTCTTCAGCGCCTGTGAAGACATTAAATCTGTGTTTAAGAAGAATACTCAACCTGTCCTCCAAAAAAAAAAAAAAAAAACCTCTGTAAGCTACAGTTCAGTAATAACGTTTTGGTAAGTGTGATTAAATATCAGTTCAAATGTAAAATGATTCTTGTTTACATCCTCCTCTTTCAGTTTGTAGGCCTTCTGGAAGTTGGAACGGTTTTGCAGAATTCGGAAACGCACCTTTCAGCATATCGTCTCCATATACCACGATCCTGTGCATGAACACGTCACATTAATGAGAATGACTCAAAATCATATTTGTTGTTTGTTTTTTTTTACACTGATTAATTACCGGTCATAAGTGTTGTCGTTTCTGGTGCTGGCTGTGGTGTCCACGTCATCCGTGATCAGCCAGTGGAAGTTCTCGTCACTCCTGATGCGGATTGTTTTCATTTCATTATCAGACACCTAACTGCCGTCTGCACTGAAGTCCCCCAAAATCATGACGTTCTGTATGGATAAGCACATTTTTGTTTTATAAAAAAACTTTTTATATATATTCTTATATTACAAACTTGGTTAGGTTGTTTGTAAATGCAATAATACGTGGCATGTCATTACATCGTGTTCACCCAAAAATTTTAATTTGTTTAAAATGTATTTACACTCAGGCCATCCAAAATGTAGATGTGTTTGTTTCTTCATCAGATTTGGAGAAATGTAGCATTGCATCACTTGCTCACCAGTGGATGCTCTGCAGTGAATGGGTGCCGTCAGAATTAGAGTCCAAACAGCTGATAAAAACATCACAGTAATCCACAACACTCCAGTCCATCAGTTAATGTCTTGTGAAGTCAAATGCCATTTGTAAGAAGCAAATCCATCACAAAGGTGTTTTTACTTCAACCACTTAAAATTCCTTTACACATAATATTGCTTTCGCCAGTGAAAAAGTCATCTCATCCGAATCAGGAGAGAAATATGCACAGATTGAGCACCATTTACAAGCAAAAGCAGTTCTAAACAAACATGTCGACAGATTTTGATGTGAGGAAAACATGAGATGAACTTTTATCACTGGAGGAAGCGTTATTTTGAATTTTGGCCAGAAGCGACAGTTTGAAGTTAAAATGTCTGAATGATGGATTTGTTTCTTATAAGCGCATCACAGATTGAGCACCATTTACAAGCAAAAGCAGTTCTAAACAAACATGTCGACAGATTTTGATGTGAGAGGAAAACAGGAGATGAACTTTTATCACTGGAGGAAGCGTTATTATGAATTTTGGCCAGAAGCGACAGTTTGAAGTTAAAATGTCTGAATGATGGATTTGTTTCTTATAAGCGCACATGCTTGTAAGACATTAACTGATGAGCTGGAGTGGTGTGGATTACTGTGATGTTTTTATCAGCTGTTTGGGCTCTCATTCTGACGGCACCCATTCACTGCAGAGGATCCATTGCTGAGCAAGTGATGCAATGCTACATTTCTCCAACTCTGTTCCAATGAAGAAACAAACTCATCGACATCTTTGATGGCATACATTTTCAGCAAATTTTGTCTCAACCAATGGCTGACTGTCATAAAGGTATTATAGTTTTGCGTAATGTTTTACATCAGTCTTCCATTTCATCTTGACATTCTGAAACACATCATACAGTTCACAAGTTCCTTCACTGAATCTTCAGGTTTGGTGTGGACGGGCATCAGCACCAAGTCTTCCAACACTGCCAAGACATGAACAAAATGAATAGTAATTACAATAATTTATCTCCACACACCCTCTGTCACAGCCCAACCTGGGGATTAATGTAAATTACTTAGCCAGTGACATTTGTTTTATTTGTTTTTGACTGTCAACTGCATAAACTGGGAATTGAGTTATTACATAATACAATACAAGGAAACAATACACAAAAAAAACACATTTCCTTCCAGCATAAATTCAAAGTCAGGGCCAGTAAAATTACACTGCATTTTGCATTAATGTGCCAAAATCACGAGATTCTTTTACCAATGATGTTACACATGATAATATGTTGTACTTTACCTGTTTTTGAATCGCAGAACATATGGTTCTCTGGCAAAAGCATCTTCATCTCCAGACTGATTGTCTTTGTATTGGTAAGACCCAACCAAATCCACCAGGTCGTCCCTTTATATTTAAAACAGACCATGTAGTTAAGAAAAGAAAACAACAACAACCTGAAGGGTTAGTCTTTTAATATTTAAACCTTTATTTCCCCTGAGGTCCACCTGTAATGTTTGCACAAAGTTTTTGTGCTAATACAGTAATACATTTGTTTTTATGACCTTTTATCACCCTCTGTCTGATCTTTAGAATTCCAGCCTGTTTTATGTTTTTATTGTCACTGTGCCTTTAGACTATGTAAGCAATGCTCAAAGTGAATGGGCAGGGCGAGTTTTTAAATTTAGAATTAGAGCCATTGACAAATGTATTTATTTATCAGACATCAGAAATTGGCAGACATATAGACACTATTCCGTGTAGCGCCATATCCCCATATTTAATTTTTGACAGGAATGAGACTGAAGTACAGTGCGGTCTTGTACTTTTTAACAACGTATCAATTGTTCAGCCGATGAAACATATTTTCAAAAATGTTTAGTAGACAAAAACACCATAAAACAAAGCGAGTTGTGAAAATTACATGTGATCTACTTTTATAAGGGAGAGTGGGGTAAGTCGAGCCAGTTGGTAAGTTGGCCCACCCCCTGTAACTTGGCAACTGTACAGTTTTACTGTCATGTGACCATGTATTTTGGAACCACCCATCAGTTCTGCCAGACTGTAAAAAAAGGAGAAACATTTGAAGTAAAAACAAAACTCTTTTTGGCTTGTCAAAGTAAAATTTTAGCATAACAGATGTAATGGCTGTTACATCAAAGCAAATTTATCCAGGTCTAAAAATATTTATGATGTATATAGGTGATTTAGCTACATGAAATCATTTAGTTAAATATTAGCCTGAATTAGTAAGCTAGCTAGTTTTTTTTTTTTTTTTTTAAATGGCAGCTGTGGGGTAAATTGAGCCAGCATTTTAACTTACCCCACCATAAAGCACTGAAATTAAGTTAAATCTCTTAAGTATAAACTGGTATGACACTGGTTGACACTTTGGTGTTCAACATATTGTTTCAGAAATGCAAACAAAGATTAAAAATTAAACTTCATTTGGTTCTCTTTATGTTATTTAAGTTAACTCTAAGAAACGAAATATGACTGTAAAAGGAAATTTGTTTTTAAAGGGGGTAAATTATCTTTACAATTTCACAAGGTCAGTTTACACCCAGATGGTGCATCTTACCCACTGACTTGGATCAACTTACCCCTAACCTGGGGCAAAGTGAGCCACAGTTACACTTTTTTTATAAGAAGCCATATTTTTAGAACCCTTTGTCAAGGACACAGTCTAATAATTTGAAATGATAGGAAATATCCTGAAATTACTTTAGATATTTTCATTGTACTTCTGCCTCATTTTCCTTATCTTGAGGACCACAAAAGTAAAAAGCGGCTTATCTTACCCCATGCGCTCCTACAATGCGTGCCAGCCAACACCCAGCTAGCAATTTGGTTCCCAGAGCGTTCTGGGAACATTAGTTTCTGGTTATAAAAATAAAACCTCCAAACAACTGTAAGGATTAAAGAAACTCAGATACTTTGATCTCCTGAGAAACAGACAATACAAACATACACGGGCATCTTCGAGACACCCCACAGAGTGGAGGTGCAGGAAACGCCTCTCTCACATATGCAT
>NW_015546020.1:788814-792727 GCF_001515605.1 Sinocyclocheilus anshuiensis | reverse complement strand
TTAGCCAGTGACATTTGTTTTATTTGTTTTTGACTGTCAACTGCATAAACTGGGAATTGAGTTATTACATAATACAATACAAGGAAACAATACACAAAAAAACACATTTCCTTCCAGCATAAATTCAAAGTCAGGGCCAGTAAAATTACACTGCATTTTGCATTAATGTGCCAAAATCACGAGATTCTTTTACCAATGATGTTACACATGATAATATGTTGTACTTTACCTGTTTTTGAATCGCAGAACATATGGTTCTCTGGCAAAAGCATCTTCATCTCCAGACTGATTGTCTTTGTATTGGTAAGACCCAACCAAATCCACCAGGTCGTCCCTTTATATTTAAAACAGACCATGTAGTTAAGAAAAGAAAACAACAACAACCTGAAGGGTTAGTCTTTTAATATTTAAACCTTTATTTCCCCTGAGGTCCACCTGTAATGTTTGCACAAAGTTTTTGTGCTAATACAGTAATACATTTGTTTTTATGACCTTTTATCACCCTCTGTCTGATCTTTAGAATTCCAGCCTGTTTTATGTTTTTATTGTCACTGTGCCTTTAGACTATGTAAGCAATGCTCAAAGTGAATGGGCAGGGCGAGTTTTTAAATTTAGAATTAGAGCCATTGACAAATGTATTTATTTATCAGACATCAGAAATTGGCAGACATATAGACACTATTCCGTGTAGCGCCATATCCCCATATTTAATTTTTGACAGGAATGAGACTGAAGTACAGTGCGGTCTTGTACTTTTTAACAACGTATCAATTGTTCAGCCGATGAAACATATTTTCAAAAATGTTTAGTAGACAAAAACACCATAAAACAAAGCGAGTTGTGAAAATTACATGTGATCTACTTTTATAAGGGAGAGTGGGGTAAGTCGAGCCAGTTGGTAAGTTGGCCCACCCCCTGTAACTTGGCAACTGTACAGTTTTACTGTCATGTGACCATGTATTTTGGAACCACCCATCAGTTCTGCCAGACTGTAAAAAAAGGAGAAACATTTGAAGTAAAAACAAAACTCTTTTTGGCTTGTCAAAGTAAAATTTTAGCATAACAGATGTAATGGCTGTTACATCAAAGCAAATTTATCCAGGTCTAAAAATATTTATGATGTATATAGGTGATTTAGCTACATGAAATCATTTAGTTAAATATTAGCCTGAATTAGTAAGCTAGCTAGTTTTTTTTTTTTTTTTTTTTAAATGGCAGCTGTGGGGTAAATTGAGCCAGCATTTTAACTTACCCCACCATAAAGCACTGAAATTAAGTTAAATCTCTTAAGTATAAACTGGTATGACACTGGTTGACACTTTGGTGTTCAACATATTGTTTCAGAAATGCAAACAAAGATTAAAAATTAAACTTCATTTGGTTCTCTTTATGTTAAGTTAACTCTAAGAAACGAAATATGACTGTAAAAGGAAATTTGTTTTTAAAGGGGGTAAATTATCTTTACAATTTCACAAGGTCAGTTTACACCCAGATGGTGCATCTTACCCACTGACTTGGATCAACTTACCCCTAACCTGGGGCAAAGTGAGCCACAGTTACACTTTTTTTATAAGAAGCCATATTTTTAGAACCCTTTGTCAAGGACACAGTCTAATAATTTAAAATGATAGGAAATATCCTGAAATTACTTTAGATATTTTCATTGTACGTCTGCCTCATTTTCCTTATCTTGAGGACCACAAAAGTAAAAAGCGGCTTATCTTACCCCACGCGCTCCTACAATGCGTGCCAGCCAACACCCAGCTAGCAATTTGGTTCCCAGAGCGTTCTGGGAACATTAGTTTCTGGTTATAAAAATAAAACCTCCAAACAACTGTAAGGATTAAAGAAACTCAGATACTTTGATCTCCTGAGAAACAGACAATACAAACATACACGGGCATCTTCGAGACACCCCACAGAGTGGAGGTGCAGGAAACGCCTCTCTCACATATGCATTCCTTCTCATCCCCTTCCTTCCCCTTACCCATCCTCCCTCCACTTGATTCACTCAGAATGGTCAATAGTATAATGTTCTACATCAATGCAAATAATATTTACAGTCATGTTTGGTATCATTTGAATAGTCTCGGGGTGAGTGGTACAATGGTCTCAATCTTAAGATAATACCGATCCTAAGAGTTAAGAGATATTTTGATTACTGTAGCGGGTCATTCCATGCAAATTACCTTCTGTTCCCATTCAGAACTACTATTTAAAGAATGGTAAGCATGGGCGACCTATTAAATAGTATTAGTCATAACCTCTGGCTAATGATCAGACTGGCGAGTTTGTGATCGTGGGGCCCACGTAGAGCGGCCGCCGTGAGGCACCCTGAGCGACATAGATTCCTAATGAACGAGTAAATATAAAGTAAAGAGTTAACTAGAATAACCAAATGTCAGAATAATAGCAATAATTAGAGACAGACAAACAACCAATTTGCCTTTCAACCTAAATTCGAGGTCATACTAAAATGGAGTCAGATTAGAACTGAACTTAAAATTGAATAATTTAGCGTGCTGAAAAGACCGAACATGCAAGAAACCTTCATCCACCACTGGGTACCTTCCTTGGGCCAAGTGCGTGGACCTTACACAACCATTATGGAATGTTCTGTATAGGTTCCTTTTAAGTTATCGCAAAACACCTCCCTGCAGTGGTCTGTGAAGGTTCGTTTTTGGTTTCCAAAAGAATCTGCAGAGAACATTCTTATTCGGTTTCCAAATAATAACCAAACTGGAACCAGATGGGAATGTTAGGGAGTGTTGTGTGTTTGCTGCAGCCTCGTTTTCATCCATTAAAAATTCAAAGGCATCTACCCTGACTTAAAGTGTCTACTACATCTTCAAAATGACACAGTTACCTGTAAAGGAACATAAACTGTTCCTTGTAATTTCCTCTTCCCAGCCGTGTGCTGATCTCCAAGGTGTAATGATGCGTCTTGTTGAACCTGTTGATGGGCAGTCCGTCATGGTTACTTCTGTCATGTAATAACGGGGGTTTTCAAGTAAAAACACACCTGTTTGACTCACTTATTCAGCTCTTCGAGAAAATTATCCACCGAATCTCCGCTAGAATCCACAACTTCAAGAATAACGATGATGTCATAGCGTGACACTATCTGAAGAAAGGGAGCGACGAAAACACAAACCATTACCATCAGCGTCATCGTACCGTACAAGCTGCTACTCCCCAGAAGGATTATCAGACATTAAGATAAATCTCATGTAATAGACTCATTCAAAAGGAAGTTCACTGTCAAATGTGATGTTTCACATGTATTTACATGACTCTGGACTTTTTGTAGGTGTGGATGGGCCTCACCTTGATCAGGGTTTTCTGCACAAACGGATCTGAGAGTTTTGATTTCCCAAATTTCTGGATGTTGAAAGTGGTGACCTTCATGATGCCTGTTGAACATGAAAGAAACCAAAATAGTGATTTATAATGGCGCTTTCAATGAAACTAATGCTCGAAATGGCAATGCAAACCTACACGGAATGACAAATATAATAATAGAGCTAATTTCTGGCCATGCCTACTGCAGTCATGACGTTTACACATTCATGAATGACTTAAAGGGTTAGTTCACCCAAAAATGAAAATTAGGCTGCGTTTTACTCACCCCCGAGGCATCCTAGGTGTATATGACTTTCTTCTTTCAGACGAATCCAGTCGGAGTTATATAAAAAATTGTCTTTGATCTTTCAAGCTCTATCATTGCAGTCAGCGGGTGTTGCAGTGCTTCAGCCCAAAAGAACTTAAATAAAAATCGCCCATCCATAATAAAAAAGTGTCTCACACGGCTCCGGGGTGGTGAACAAAGGCCTCCTGTAGCGAATCGATGCGTTTTTGTAAGAAAAATATCCATATTCAAAACGTAATAATCACTTTAATGTAGCTTGCGCCA
>NW_015546020.1:783589-788720 GCF_001515605.1 Sinocyclocheilus anshuiensis | reverse complement strand
GTTGAGTAAAACACAGCCTCATTTGCATTTTTGGGTGAACTAGCCCTTTAATCATGCAGTTGTCAACAAATGAAGTGAAACACTCTTTCTTCTTTTCTTAGAAAGCTGTTGCTATCGCTTGATTATTTTTAAAGCAATTACATGCGGAAGAACCTGTTTCAGGAGTTGCCAGAGCTGTTTACTAAGGCGCTCACACTGTCAATTTTTGGGATTGACAACTGCATTTACATTTTTTCTTTACAGGTGTGAGTCTTGAAATGTCCCGTTCACACAGCAACTCACAGTAGCGTCTCGAAAACTGTCTGAAACCGGAGTCAAGTCCGTATTTCTTACTAGTTACCATAGCAACAGTGACCAAAGAAATATCAAAGATGGCGACGTCCACAAAACGTAAAGTTACTACTTTCTGACACGACAAGAGTCCAATCGAGCCGCGAGTTCATCTGTCAAACCTTCATTAACCGACACCAGCTTTTATATTTGTGTGGAGAGCAGATCATTTGAGTCGCGCGCAGAACACAAAGCTGACGGGAGCAGCTCCGGTGGAGAAAAACTGGATCTAAAACTTTCAGATGACACACAGCTCATTTCTCCGTCACTGTAAGTTACTGAAAACACGCAGCACACGGTAGACACGCGTTTGTGCAGCAGAGCGGCTCTCTCGCACTAGTTGTCCAGTCCTGTTCAAGAATGCGGTTGTGAGTCCTGAACATTTAACTGGTGTGAGTTTGGTTACAGAATGCGGTTGTCGCCTGAAAATAACCGTACTGTGTGTGAACGTAACCGTATTAAGGACTCAAATACAGGACTGACAACATTAGCCTATTCTGCTGCTGTGTGAACGTGGCCTTTAAAGAGTTTGAGATCACCAGACCAGCACAACACACAACAGCTAAATGTGTTTAATGTTGCCTAAAAAATAAAAATATCAATTTGATCTAGTGGAGAGGGAAATTTAAATTCTAAACCAAGACAGAGGAACATGTCTGTTCATTCACAAATGCAAACGGATGAAAGCCACAGTTTGACTAAACAACAAGAAAGGCCATTTTAGTGACTTGGTGTCGGGCCAATTGGTGCAGAGGAACTTTATGCCCAGAGGGTTTCTCTATGGCTCTCTGAATGGGGCAGAAATTAGTTCCAGTGCTCGGACATTCCTATACAAGGAACATATGGATTGTCGTGAACATGACACCACCATCCGAAACCTTATTTGTGACAATGGCTGGATTTAAACAAAGAGTTTTCACATTCCATCTCATTCAACACCACACAAGTAGAGACAAGTTTGGGGGCTTCATTTTCAGGTTTCCCAATTGCGGGTGTTACTGAGATGATTTTTTTTTTTTATTTAAGAGAACAAAAGCATATATTTTTAGAATATTTTGCCAAATAACATGGCAGGAATATAAAAACACAAGAAGCTTGTTTGATTATCACACTGCAAAAAATTACTTTCTTTCTTGGTATTTTTTTCTAGTATAAATATCTAAACCTTCTCGAATCAAGATACATTTACTTGAGAAGCAAAATGACTGTTAAAACAAATTACTATTAAAGTCTTGTTTTCTGATAAATGTATCAAAATTTTGTTAGTTTTTGCTTAAAACAAGAAAAATATCTGCCAATGGGAATTTTTTTAATCTTGTTTTCCCTTTGAATTAAGATTATTTTTCTTATCCCACTGGCAGATATATTTTTTTCTTGTTTTGAGCAAAACAAAATTTTGATACATTTCTCAGAAAATAAGACCTAATATCTTAAGTCAGTTTGCTTATCAAGTAAATGTCAGCAAAGTAGCTAAGAATATCTTTTTTTTTTTTTGCAGTGCAGATGCTGAGATAAAGTTGTCTGGACACTTTTTAAACTATTTTTTAAGAATTCTAAAAATGAAGATAATTTAGTCCAAGAACAAAACTTAACTTACACCAAATATATTGTTTTAGAATATTCTAAATTTAAATGCCAAACTACATGGTACACTCTAAAAAATGCTGGGTTGTTTCAACCCAGCTTTGGGTCAAATATGGACTAACCCAACTTTTGGGTTAAAAATTGAATGTAAAAATTTAACCCAACGGTTGGGTTAGTCCATATTTGACCCAAAGTTGGGTTGAAACAACCCAGCATTTTTTAGAGTGTAGGAATATAAAAACACAAGAACCTTTCTTGAATCTGTGGTGTTTTTTTATTGGTACCATTTAAGATAAAGATTTAAGGACTGAAAGAACATAACTTAACTTACCCAAGTATTGGTCTGAAGATGCACTAAAGAAAAAGGACTGTGGAGATTCATAAAAACTGCAGCATTACTTATATTGGACACCTGTGACCTGATTGGCTAGACGCAGGAACCAGTCGAGTGATTTGGCCCAGCCCCAACTTGGACATCACTCAAAACAGTTCCCCCCTCTGGGCAAACATTCACTCGGAAGTGGAAAGCTAAAGAGTGCAGGTGAGTTCAGACAATACAATCATCCTCATTACAGCCACAACGCATTTTAATTTGTGCTGGAAGGTGGAGAAATAATTGCCAGGTTGGACAGAATGAGATATTGAAGTTGTTCGAGAGCCAAGTAAACCGGTAAAGTAAGAAAGAAGCGAAGGAGCCTGTTTCCATCAGTCAGGTGTAACAGGAAGCTGCTGCCTTGTGGATGCAGGATGCAGTGTGCTTATTTTTGGAAATATATAGAAACTGAATTACAAATTCTGCATTTGAAGGAGACACTTTGTCTTGGACATTAGTTAAAGTGGATGTTTGTTCAGTTATTATAACTTAAAGTTAAATATTTCGCTACACTGATGTTACATTCAACGTCAAAGGTCCTTTGTTTTCATAACTGTCATTGAGATGGATTCATGTCCAGACAATCCAGGTGTGTTGTCGTTTTTTTCCGCTTGAAATGCAGTCAGTGCCTCCATAGCGAAGTGAAATACGACTACAGTAAAGACCAGTGAGCCAGAAACAACATGTCAGCTACAACAGGTTCAGATGATTTGAGGAATTTAAAAAACAATAACACGAAAAGGAATCTCAGGAAAATGGCGGGAAATGTTTATTCAGGTTTAGGTAGATAAACAGATAGATAGATCAGTCATGTAAATGTTTAGCAAAATTATCACATGAAACTATTGCAATTTTTAAATAGAGTAGATTGCCGCCAAAACATTGCATTATGGGAAATGAAGGTCAAACTCATTATGAAGTGACTTGTTTCAAGGGAATATATTGTTTGCAAAGCATATAGGGAAACCAGGTGTTTCTGAGGTCAAAGCTGGTGATATTTTATACCATGCTTTTTAAAAAAAATAAAGTGCATTAAGTGCACCAGCAGGTTTGAGTCTAAAATGCACTGTTATCCTGATGGGTGAGGTTTCACAAATGTAAATTCATACAAAACGTCCCTTGTTGTTTTTGACAGTCAACTCAATTGATCTTTAAACCTATGGCTATGTGGTTTCCTCTAGTCAAGCCTGCTATAAAATTACTATACAACCAAAGGGAAGTTCTGTTATCAATCGGTGAGGCCTCTATAAATTCTCCATTTTACGAGACATCTGTGCGACAGAAAACCTATCTGATTTAAAACAGGAAGTAGGCATGGCCTGTTTTCAAATGAGCAGCCATTCATTATTCACTAGCTGCCTAACGGACAACACTGGAAAACAATTTGAGACTTCATAGTAAACACAAGCAGCTTCGGTAAGAGCTGATTATCTGTTTATTAATTTATATTAAAATAAATTGAAATACATAACATGTTTAGCTTGTATTAAATAATAGATATATAACAGATTTAAGCTAGATCAAAGATGATCCTTGAATGTGTTAATATGGAGTTTTTCCCACTTCATACTGGTGCATTGGAGCTTCTTTCAAATCTTAGATGAATTTATTAAATCAAAACTCATTTTGTGTTGTTTTGAGTACATTTTGCTTTCGAACTCTCGAAACAAAACCCGTTGTGGTTTTCCTCTCTGTCTCTAACGGATCTCCTGTGGTCCTGCATAACCTGACATGTCAGCTCTTTATAAACTATAAGTACTTCCTGTGAATGAACAATGCATCCTTGAATTGTCTGCTAAACTTCCTTTGGCATTTTACAACAGGAAAATGGTATAGAAATGCCAACAGACCTGAAAACATCCAGTGTTTCTTGTCGTGAAACTCATTTCACTTTGCGATGTTTTTCTGGTCTTCTGAAGGTTGACACCATGAAGATCGCATCTTTTAACATCAGACGTATGGGTTCAAGCAAACTGTCAAACAAAAATATTGTAAATTATCTTATTAAGGTGAGTTTATTATCTGATTGTTTAAGAAAATCACACAGTAAAAGCTTATAGGAAGTTATTAAAATAGACCACTACACTTTCCCTGTAGATCTTCTCTCGGTACAGTATAATCATTATTCTGGAGGTGGTGGACAAATCGGGCAAATCTATAGACAAATTTCTACAGGAGCTCAACAGCACCAGGTCTGTATGAACCTTCAGAGATTCTCTTCACCATCTGTAGCTCAAAAGCCTAAACTTAACCCAAATTTAACTCACTTTTTCTCCCACAGAGCTAATAAGAAACGTCCCTTCACAATGGTCGGAAGCTCCAGGCTGGGACGGACTCTTTATAAGGAGCAGTTTGTCTGTTTCTACAGGTACAACAATTAGTAAATTATTGAAAATTATTAAGTTGTCAGCATAAAAATTGGAGCAAAAACCAAAAGTTTTGAATCATGCATCTCCCTTTTCCCTTAAAGGGTTAGTTCACCCAAAAATAAAAATTAGCCCATAAATTACTCACCCTCAAGTCATCCAAGGTGTATATGACTTTCTTCTTTCAGTCGAATCCAGTCGGAGTTATATAAAAAATTGTCTTTGATCTTTCAAGCTGTTTAATCCCACTCAGGGGGTGTTGCATGCATCAGTCCAAAAGAAGTGAAATAAAAAGCGCCCATCCATAAAAAAAGAGTCTCACACGGCTCCGGGGGGTGAACAAAGGCCTCCTTTAGCGAATCGATGGGTTTTTGTAAGAAAAATATCCATATTCAAAACGTAATAATCACTTTAATCTAGCTTGCGCCAACAGTTGTACACGGAAGCAGCTCCGGGAGGATGACGTATGAGGTCAGCT
>NW_015546020.1:775983-776491 GCF_001515605.1 Sinocyclocheilus anshuiensis | reverse complement strand
AGCTTGCGCCAACAGTTGTACACGGAAGCAGCTCCGGGAGGATGACGTATGAGGTCAGCTTTGCGCATGCACTGCTCAGAAGTGACAAACGCGGAAGCGCAGCAGAGAGATCAAAACAAAACAACGGTCACTTATTAGAAGTACAAATCGAGGATTTGTAAAGAAGAATGTCAGAGGATTTCGACATAAGCCAAGAGGAGACTGGTTTTCCTTTGCTAAAGTAAGGAAACTTTGCTTCCTTTGATCCTGTAAACAAATGTTGTTTTTCACGAGGCTCACCAGCGCATGCGCAACGCTGACCTCATACGTCATGCTCCTGGAGCTGCTTCCGTGTACAACTGTTGGCGCAAGCTACATTAAAGTGATTATTACATTTTGAATATGGATATTTTTCTTACAAAAACGCATCGATTCGCTACAGGAGGTGTTTGTTCACCCCCCCGGAGCTGTGTTAGACACTCTTTTTTAAGGATGGGTGCTTTTTATTTAACTTCTTTTGGACTGATGC
>NW_015546020.1:764369-775746 GCF_001515605.1 Sinocyclocheilus anshuiensis | reverse complement strand
ATATAACTCCGACTGGATTCGTCTGAAAGAAGAAAGTCATATACACCTAGGATGACTTGAGGGTGAGTAATTCATGGGCTAATTTTTATTTTTGGGTGAACTAACCCTTTAATGAACTTGGATATTTAATTCTGAATGAATAGTCATTCGTATTGCACTGAAAAAACTTTTTGCTAATTTCTTACAGAGAAGATGAGGCTAAACTGGTTGACACGTACCAATACGAAGACAATCAAGTGGGTGACGAGGACGCTTTCTCTCGAGAGCCTTTCATCCTGCGTTTCCGCTGTAAACACACAGGTAACACTTCAATTTCTGCTTCAACCCAAAGGTTGCGGGTTCGAGTCTCGTACCGGCAGGGATTGTAGGTGGGGGGAGTGAATGTACAGTGCTCTCTCCCACCTTCAATACCACGACTGAGGTGCCCTTGAAAAAGGCACCGAACTCCCAACAGCTCCCCGGGCGCCGCAGCAAAAAATGGCTGCCCACTGCTCCGTGTGTGTGTTCACTGCTGTGTGTGTGCACTTTGGATGGGATAAATGCAGAGCACTAATTCCTAGTATGGGTCACCATACTTGGCCACATGTCACTTCACTTTCACTTTAAAAGTCTTCAGTGACAGCATGATTTATACTTCGCCCCAAAATGAAAAGTCTGGGATCATTTACTCACCCACATGTCATCCTGTGCGAATTTCTTCGGTGCATTGGGAATAAATGGGATTTGGAGCTTTCAACTTCATCAACAGATGTAGAACCACCATAAAAAGTGGTCCATATAACTCATTTGAGAAACTGACCAAAACTGAAGGCCTTATTCACCCGTTCATTGCAACTCCATGCTCCTACACAACCGTAAATATTTCAGGAGGTTGATCACATGTGCTCAATCATTGCTAGTCATTTTTGTCCGTCTCTTTCAGTGCTGAAAGATTTGGTGCTGATACCTGTTCACACAAAGCCTAAAGACTCACAGAAAGAACTGGATGAACTATACGACGTCTTTCTGCATGTCAAAGATAAATGGAAGACGGATGTGAGTTTAGGCCTATGCAACACATTCCAGTGGGAAGTTGTTTTGGTTAAAGCGTCTGCCAAATACAAGAATGTACACATTTCAAAGATGTGGGTGGATTGACCGTAGTTTATCTAATGTGGAGATAAAGAAATTCTTGTCCAACTAAAATTCACAAGTGAGCTCTAGTTTGGCCAAACATTTATTAGAGTTTGAGAGGAAGCTCACACACTGTCTTACAGAATGTCATGATCCTTGGTGACTTCAACGCGGACGGCGCTTACGTCTCCAAGAAGAAGATGAAGGCCATCAGGATCCGCAGCGACCCCGATTTCCACTGGCTGATTGGAGACGATGTGGACACCACAGTCATTGAGTCCAATGACCACACCTACGACAGGTGAGGCGGAAGAAATATAAGTAATAATTTACTCACCCTTCATCTGCTGCCTTGATCCAATCCGACAACAGCAAATAGAGCCCCAGTTTTATTTCTAACATGCACTACTTATGACAACACTACAAATGTATTCAGAACTATCACTTTGATGAGTTTAGTGTAGACAGCCTCAAACTGCTACGGCACGGTACAACGCAAGAAAAGTTGCACCCAGTGTAGAAAATGCGAGGCTGTGACGGATAGAGATGTACAAACAGCTTGCGCCAGCACAAACCCTCTTTTGGCTTTGAAAAATACTGTCATGATTTACTAAAGACATGCAGTGAAACATTAGCAATGAAAAGGCTATTTTTGTGTCTGACTTGTTGCATACGCATTTGTAAGAGTTTCCCCTTCAGGCGCAAAATGTATGGGCGGAGAGTATTTAAATAAATCATGCAAGTTTATTTACTAAGTTTTGCGGTAGTTTGTTTACTGGTATTTGCGCCATTATTTAACGCCCCATTTTGCGCCTGTGTTATGTAGGGGAATTTACAGATAAACCCAAGGACCAGGTATGATGAATGAAGACCAGGAGTCAGAGATGAAGTCAATTGAAGAAAAATGAACTGAAGAAAATAGTTTGCAGTTTCATCAGCAGAAGTCGACTTCAATACTCTCAAGGAGTTCGTAGGCCGCTCTCTGCGTACATTCTCAGTACAGCAGCAATTATACTCTTAACAGAAGGTCGCTAACTACATAATTACTTATAAAGAGAATTCTGATTGGCTCAAATAGCAGAAAAACAAGTAAAATCTTAACAGATGTACATAAAGTTAAAAGCATATCTTCGAAGGTTATTTCGGTGACGAGCGATTAATGTGTCCCAGGCGTATGTCTCCATCCTTGCATCAAGATCTTCATATATTCTCTCTCCTGGTTGTCATCCTGAATCTTCCTGGAGACTGCTCCTGCAACAGACTGATACCAACACACAAACATAAAGAAACCCTTATCGAGGTCAAGTAGCTAGGCTCTTACTCTTATCAGGTACTGTTCCCAAAACACAGACAATGAGTGCAGCTTCTCAGAGGGAGAAAGATGAGAAACTTGGACAATATTCATCTTCATTCTGTAATATACAGACATAGAAAAAGAAAACAACCTAAATTTTCTGAGAACACGTTTATCAGGTAGACGAGAGGCCCTGCTGCCTTCTATGATATATATATATATATATGAGACCTTTAACCTAAGAGGAGTAAAAGGGAATTAGCAAAGGAAGAAGCTTCTCACGAACAAGAGAAAAGCACATTCCAGTAACATCCAGTTCATCTTAGTGACTATTACTAGTATATGGTAAATAATTGTATTCAATCACTAATAATATATGAAATGAAATACTGATTAATAACTTGATCAATAATCATGCAAAAAGATAAACTTAATATATATATTTTATGAAGGCCGTGATGAATCCACTCCTTCAGTTAGTAGATTAGACACACATGATTATCATCGACTTGTTTGCAACTCTACGCTAATTTGTGCTGCTTTTGGTAGATTGCTTTGGTTATAATCTCACACGCTAATTTGCCCTGTTTAGTAAATCTGGCCCACAGTCTCTACAGTGGCACGCACTGTATAAAGGTTCTAGATCATGTAATTTTCCCAACTTTAAAATCTGTTTTTTGGAGTTTTTGTCTACTGAACATTTCTTAATTTGGAAAGATGTTTGTCAAAAATTAAACATGTTGTGGACCCTGACTAAAGCTCTATTGGCCATCTATTTACACAACCTGAAAAAGCAAACTTATGGAAATGGGATTCAAAGTGCATCATCTCGGTGTAAACTACAGAAATTAATTTGTGAAAACGGTGATGTCATGTACATGCATATTACGCGTTCAGTCTATAGGAATGAGTATGTGCGCAGATGCGTAGTGTTTCTTTACAAAATAACATTGCCAACTACTGGCCTGATAATGGCATAATGCAAAGATTTAGTCACTTTCGTGGATCCATGTAAAGGGGGATTGCTTTGACAAAGTTGTCATCTATATGCAAAACATTTAAAAAATGCGAAAGAATAACTCTTCCGATTTTAGTACACTGTTGTTGTGTAAACGTACCCTTAAAGGACAGTTCAATCTGCCAGCCAAGTTCAGGAAAATGTTGATGGCAAGTATTTCTTTCCTAGGATTGTGGTGTATAAAGACGACATGTTTAAAGCTGTTGTGCCAAGATCTGCAAAACCTTTTAACTTTCAGCAAGCCTACAAACTTTCAGAGGAAATGGTGAGTATATTAATTACAGTACATATGTCAATTTGTATATGTAAATTTGAGGTTTGCATAGATATAAAGTAAATAATATATTGATATGATTGATCTACGGCAGGCCCTGGGCATCAGTGATCATTACCCAGTGGAGGTGAGTCTGAAGAAGTCATCTGCGGCAAAGACCAGCGGCAAAGCCAAAACCAAAGCACAGAAACGCAAAGCATGATGGGATACCAATGCAGAGTGTATGGGATCTTAACTTCACTCTACTGAAGGAGAGATGCTACCTCTTCATAAGGAAATTCAGGCCTTAAAATAATTCAAAAGCAGTTATCCTTTCATGCTAATTTAATGAAATTATTATTTCAATAAAGTTCACAAGCTTATAAACGTTTGAAATGACTAAAATCTCAAAATAAACTTTTAATTTTTTTAAGTATTTAATGCCATTTTCCCAACAAGCTTATTATTTCATTCCTAAAGTGTTAATAAATGTGGTAGTTTGCACAGCTGGATACAACTGTTATGGTAGAAAATGAATTTCAAAAATACTATTTTAACAAAGGAACTACTGTACATCACAAACAATGAATTGGCAGGCAAACAAGCGATAAATGACAAACCACTGCTATTGCGTAACAATCATGCCTCGAACGCCTCTAGCAAACTCGAATTTAGCTTGTGGCAACAAGCATGTCAAGTCCGTTAACATCAGCTTCTGCGTTACCAAACAGATCAATTACAGCAATCCATTTACCTTCAAGGAATCAAGCAACCTTTGTAAGCAAGAAAACATTCACAAAATTAGATTAAATATGCAAGAAGTCTTAAAGATGAACTAGAACAATTAGGTAACAATGAATGTTGGTACCACCATTTTGTTGACTGTTTTACAAGTGGTCAAAAAGTAGTCTGTAGATGTATGACATCCTCCAATAGTCCATCTCAGCAGATCCATGTAGATCATCAGTGACAGGAGAGGTAAAAATGGCACTGCTGCTTCTTTCCTTCCTGACATTTGGACACATACTGTATAATTGTTCACGGGACTGATTTTAAAAAAGAGCCATTCAAAAAACTGCGAGCCAGGTGTTTGGACATGTCTGAAGATCAGCTGCGTCAACTGAATCATGAAGATCCAAGGAAAGGTGAAACACAAAAGAGTAAACGAACATTAACTTGTGCCTCTCTTTGTGTTAATAAAGCTTAATTAAAAATGTGTAGAAACTCACTGATTAAGGAGGTTTATCGATGGATCAAGTCCATCGATAAACATCTCTTGTGATTTGGAGTCTGGAATCTTCTCATCTTCATCAATACTGTTTACAAACTCCTCTAAAAGTCACTAACTTTCCTAACCTTCCTTCTTTTATCAAAGAATAAACAGCGATGGAGAAATTTAAGCAGGAGTGCGCTCTATTTACAACAGCTGTTACATTAATGTAAGATTAATATAAGACTGAGAATAATCTAAGATTAATGTTGCACAAATTAAAGGGTTAGTTCACTATAATGCCGCGAGCGTGTGGGGTCAGCGCCGCCACACGCTTGCGTCATTATACTGTCACAGTAGAGACGAAAATGTGGAATAAAGTCATTATTTTTCATTTTTATTTTTCTGAATTTTAATTTTTGTGTGAACTATCCCTTTAAGTTGTGCAATTAGGAGATTAAAGACATAATGTTAACGTGAATAAAGCAAGAATATTTTGCATGAAATACACTATTACGAGAAGCGGCATGATTAATCAAAACGTTTCGAAAATCAAGTACATATACAAGAAAAAGTAGCGATCAGAATCAAAGAATTCAACAATTTCTTTTTTTACGTCCGATTTAATTTAACGGAATTGGTTACTGATTCTTTATTTGATTAGATCGATTCTATAACTACTCACAAATGCAGTATAGTATATGTTTTGTGCATTTTATTAAATGTGCACATTTTTAGTAACTACACTAATTTAAGTCTCACAAGTGTTAAGTACGCATAAAAAAACAGTAACAGATCCCAATTCATTGGTTGCGCTGTACTGTATGTTTGATGTTGCAGATGTTATTCCACTCTCATTTTCCTCTCTCATCGTATTCGATTCACACTACTATGCAAATGTCATGCTCCAATTCTGAGTATTGTCTTTCTTGTGTTTGATGTTGCACTCATCTACGAGGTGCACACTAGACTCAAAATCCCAGTACTTAGGCCATTAATCTGTCTCATTCTCGCTACTGCTATCTGGGTAATGCCAGCTAGTGAAACAGTCGCGCTTAGGAACGAAGCACAATGCCACATCACAAGTCACGCACATGACTGGAGTTTTGTTGTGGCACATTTTGCATTTCCGTCTTCCAAAAGTGCTGTCCCCATTGATGTACTTGGGCAAATGGGAGTAAGGGGTAAGAGTTGCGTGTACTTGTGCAGGGGCAGATGCAAGCTCAGTTACAAGCGCCTCCCGGAAGGCCTTCTGGGTCAGAGGCTTCTGGTTCTTCATCTTGGCCGTCTGCTGGTGCAGAATGAAGGCATTGACTACAGCGATGTCCACAAAGTGGTAAAAGAAGGACCGATACCACCTTTTTGTTTTATGCAGAACTGTGTAATATCCTATAAGTGCGTCAGACAGATCCACTCCTCCCATGTGCCTGGAATGAATGGAAAATTCATTATAAGATGCGTAATTTAAAAGGTACAAGAACAAACTTCACACCACTGAATAAATCTACTAACTTGTTGTAGTCCAGCACTGCGGCTGGAACGGGGAAATCCTGAACGGCCCAAACTCCATCGGCTCCTTTCACATTCCTCTTTATGGAGTCCCCATTAAAGGCTTTATGAAAGGTGGAGCACATCAGCACATCCCTCTTGTCCTTCCACTCAACACACAGCAGATTGTCTTCCCTAAACCAGCTAATATTGCCGCGAGGAGCCTGCATCTTTGAGTGGCCAATGCGGTTTGCGCGAACGGTGCCACAAGCCCAGATCTTTTTACGGAGCAGGTCTCTGAAGAGTTTGGGACTGGTGTAAAAGTTGTCAACAAACAGTTTGTAGCCGCTTCCCAACAACCTTTCATTTGCCAGAATCATGACAGAGTCATAGCTAATACCTTTGCTCTCCTCTGATTTTGCCTTTCCTTCATAAATGAAGAAGTCCCATGTGTAGCCACAGAGGGAATCCGCCAGTACAAAGAGTTTGTACCCCCATCTTGTAGGTTTGTTTTTCATGTATTGTTTGAGTCCGTTTCTAGCCTTTGATGCCACCATTCGTTCATCAATGGGGATGTTCTGAAAGGGATGGAAAGAGGCTCTGCAGGCATCCCTAATGTCCTGGTACAGTGGTTTGATCTTACACAGGCGGTCGTATTCAGGTGTTCCCCTCTTCTTGTCATTCTCTGCATCCACTTTGGAATCACTAATATGGAGAGCCCGAGAGATTCTAAGAAATTTCTTCCCAGTCATGATTCGTACAGGATACGGCAGACGGTATAAGTCCGATTTTTTCCAGTAGTCTGTCAGCGAGAAGCATTTCAGCACGCCCATATAAATCACCAGTGCTATGAATGACTTTAGATCTTTTATTGTAATATTCTCCCATGGCTGCTTCTTTCCTTCTTGACGCATGGCTCCATACACATTTGTATGTTCTAAAACTGTCTTTAGCACTGATTTTGAAAAGAACAACTCAAAATACTGCAAAGGACTGCATGATGCACCGGAGATTAACTGTGGGCCGGGTGTGTTTTTAGGTCTGAATATTGGATGTGCCGGCTCAATATCAGGCTCATCTGCACTTCTCCACTTCTCTTCTGAGATGCTTTTGGAGAAAGGTAGGGATCGTCTCGTGCTGCTTTTCTTAGCTTTCCCTTCGCCACTTCGCACAGAGGCAGGTGATCCAGACCTGCAAGACTTTGCTGGAGATGGTGATACAGAAGACAGACCAGATCTCTTATTTTTTCGTGGAGTGACCTCAGGATACCAGTCATCATCATCATCTGAGACTTCTGAAAACCTGTTGCATTAAGCAAGCAAAGAAAACTGCATTAGTGATGTAAATATACAGGCACAGATGTGTTACACTCAAAAATAGAATGTAGCTTCACAGAATAAACAGGAAATAGTGTTAAAACATCTAACAATTATTAAAGTTGACCTCAGTTTAGTTCAGTAACTAAACGCAATAATTAGTATCAATGTTAGAATGTTTACCAATTATGAAACAAATTTATTTCAATTATAAAGCAGCTCTACAGAAGGCATTACTATTATTATTCAATAAAGTCAATAAATGTTGCTTCGATTACTACTTGTAAAGTAATCGTTAGTTAATTCTTAACATTGCTTGAGTATGGAATAGAAAAAAATGCAGAAATTTTATGAGGGATTATTAATAAAGCAATGCAAGATGCAACATAAAATTGCTTTAAAACGAATACATTTAATTTTAATAAACGCATATGCATATCTAGAATAATTTAAACTTGTATGGCGACCATTAAACAGTTAAATGCCCTCAAGACATTATTTAGCTCCAAACGAATGATCTCTTCTGTGGAGTCCACGCTGGAAGCTGCACTCTCGTCCGACGATTCCTCCAAACCAATAGCCTCGTCCTTTTCATCACTGATACCGCTTACACACTCCTCCGTGTTGTCCTTAACCGTTTCATCCATTTTCTTTATAGTAGCGCTGGTCGCAAAATGCAATTCGGCAGCTGGCTGCAGCAAATAAATCTCTCGTACAGAAAGACGGTCGAGGCGCAGGCTGAGAGTAACGCACTCTCTCTGGCTACGTTTCTTGTCTGTCCTAATGTCATTGGCCAAAAGCGCCAGGCAGCGGGAACCTGGAGGGAACCTGTATTCACGTGCAAAACATCCACCATTTGGCCCGACTAGGCACAGTAGGGCCCTCCCATAGAAATAGTCCCCCCTGTGAAGATCGCCAGCTCTATAGTCATTGTGTTTGGCATGCCAAATAGGTCCTCTCTTTGTATTAATAAAATTGCATAAAAAATAATCTAAGACTGAGAATAATCTAATGTTATGAGAGTGAAGTCGGAAAATGAGTAACATTAAGTTGTAAAAATTGCTTTAGTGATTCAGATTGGTCACACACAATCCTTTTTTTTTGTGCACCTATATAGCCTATTTTATTACGTTCATAATACAATACAGCAAAATGCATGCAGTCCTAGTTGAAGAGAAAATACATTCATTTGGTGCTGATTTCACAGCACCAAAAATCGTAATCATGATAATTGTAACAGAACAGCAAAATATTGGAAGAGCGTTAAAAGTGTGTTTCCAATGTTAGAGGGCATCAGAAAAAAAAGTGTTTTGTGTAACTATTTTACAATAATAATACAACCAGAACTTTAACTCTTTTCTATATAATTTCCAGTTAATCGGTATTATAGGCAGGCTAATAGTCCTTAAATGGCATTAGTCATTGTCAGCTAGTTTCACGTATTTCTGTGTTTTGTTAATTAAGTAATTAATTATTATTATTATTATAATTTTATTATTATTATTTCTTGAGGTTTTGGAGTTTGATATTGCTTTCATCTTACATCTGAAAAGTCTTACCAGGTGGTGGTGCTCTTAACATGTTTTTCCACGTGTCTTTAATTTAATCAGTTAAATGTTAATATGACCATGCATACCATTTATAACAACAATAGGAGTTCAATATCTGTCAAAACAATGTGCATACCAAACCATCTATCACAATTCTATCACAATATTAAAAAATACATTAAAATTAAAGGGATAGTTCACCCAAAAATGAAAATTTGATGTTTATCTGCTTACCCCCAGGGCATCCAAGATGTAGGAGACTTTGTTTCTTCCGTAGAACACAAATGATGATTTTGAACTCAAACCGTTGCAGTCTGTCAGTCTTATAATGGAAGTGAATGGGAATCACAGCTTTGAGAGCAAAAAAAAAAAAAACATAACACAAACAAAACCAAATGAAAGCCTGCGGCTCGTGACGATACATTGATGTGTCACAAAAGATCGGTCTGTGCAAGAAACTGAACAGTATTTATTTAGTTTTTTACCTCTGACTCACGCAATGTCCGAACTGTCCTGAGCGCGTCCTTTGGGCGTATTACAGAAAGATCCTAACTTTAAAATCTTATCTTATCTGTTTGGTAACCATGGTAATTTCAGTTAGGACCACATTTAGGACAAAAGCTATTACAGAACAGCATTTCCTAAGCGTGTTATCTTATCTTAACCACAGATAGGAAGGGGGTATTACAGAAACCTCCTAACTTGACAAAAAATCCTAAAATCTGTCACCGTCAGCTTTGTGGTTTCATATATGGTATATTATTAATTTGTTTTGTAATGCTTTTATGTTCATAATCATTAAATACAATTAATCTGAGAACAAAAATAAACACATTAACACGTTCATAATTTTATGTATTTATTATTTTTAGTATCTTGACACTCTCCCTAGCAGCGTTTTGAGCTCAGATAAGATAATGGTCGTAGAGCGCCCTTAGGTGACCGTTAATTTGACATCAGACTGAATACTCTACCTACTGTGATTAACGAACATTTTTTAATTATCCACCAAATTATCATCATTTTTGTAAGTTAACAACGATGCCACCTCAGTAAATTAGTAAAATATTAAACTGAGTTAACTCAATAATTATTGCCTACATAATATATTTTAATATAAATAATGTATGAAATAAACGTTAAAGCAGAAATAAGAAAGATAAGTAAACCTCTTATTCAAACCGATTCAAACTCGCTTGCTCCCGCGCTCTCTTCCAGCTCGTCGCTACTCCGCATTGGATTGTGGGAAATAGTGCTTCAGCGAGTGTACATCGGTTGTACACTCGAAATCAGAATGAATTGTGGGTAAAAAGTAGTGGACGAATGTAGGGAATGAAGTCGTTCACTCAGAATTCGGACAGCACTACAAAATGGCTGACACCCAATATAGCGCACTATATTGGATAGGGAGCGGTTTCGGACACAGCTTCTGTCTACACTGGACACGACGAAGCAACCGTTGAAAATCATTTGAAATTTGTGTCAGCACATCATAAATAGAACGCGGCAGCAGTTTACTGTTATCATCATTTTTGTAAGTTAACGATGCCACCTCAGTAAATTAGTAAAATATTAAACTGAGTTATTGCCTACATAACATATTTTAGCCTACATAACATATTTTAATATACATAATGTATGAAATAAACGTTAAAGCAGAAATAATAAAGATGTAAATGGCATCTCTCATTCAAACTAGCTCGCTCCCGCACTCTCTTCCAGCTCGCCGGTTCTCCGCATTGGATTGTGGGAAATAGTGCTTCAGCAAGTGTACATCGGTTGTACACTCGAAATCAGAATGCATTGTGGGTAAAAAGTAGTGGACGAATGTAGGGAATGAAGTCGTTCACTCAGAATTCGGACAGCACTACAAAATGGCTGACACCCAATATAGCGCACTATATTGGATAGGGAGCGGTTTCGGACACAGCTTCTGTCTACACTGGACACGACGAAGCAACCGTTGAAAATCATTTGAAATTTGTGTCAGCACATCATAAATAGAACGCGGCAGCAGTTTACTGTCAGGGATTTGTCGTGTCGTGCCGCATCCAGTGTAGACAGCATCAGGGCCCTGCACAGACATTTTGAGGGGCAGTGGCCCAAACCAAAAAAGGGGCACTAGGGAGTGGTTG